>NC_085021.1:7187733-7487733 GCF_963692335.1 Osmerus eperlanus
CAAATGTGCTCATTTCAGAGAAGGCCATAGGAAAGGATCCTAAAGAATATGAAAAGTGATCCTTTTACAGTAGGATTATTACTTAACCATATATCTCAGTACCGCACCGGTGAGCTTGTCGTCCGTTCTGTGAACATCAAGGCTGCTGTGGACTAAACGCTTGACGCAACGGTCAGTGCGGTTTTATAACCGCACTGACTGAAACCAAATGAAAACTGATGCTAAACAAAGTGTCCCAATTGCACTTTCCTCTCTTCCTCTCAGAGGTGAGACTAGGAGCGGTAGACTCTACATACGTGTTGTGTTCTGCACAGCACGGCACCAGCAGTCACGGTAGATCAGTGGGACCGGACAGAGGAAGGCCAGAGACAGCAGAGAACCTGACAGACTGGGACAGGAGCGATCCCCTACGACTTGTCACCCTCTAGTGGTGATAGGCATGTACTGCAAGCCACTCCAATAAAGCAGCACTAAATAAGATACATTTTCCTTGTTGGGTTTAGGTACAGCTCAGCTGATGTCAGTGAGATGAGGAGAAGAGTGTAACCAACAGGAGGGTTTAAGAAAAGGGAGAGAAGTTCTATAAAAAAGTTTTATTTACCATCTTATTGTTGGAAAAAAGGTGCATGTATTATCAGGAATAAACGGACTCTGCTCAAGGTGTGCTTGGTGACAGTGAATTATATTTTGGCTCAATTATGAATTATGCATAATTATTTGGCAGAATTATGATTAAACCATCTTTCAAAAAGGGAAGAAGGTGGTCACTAAAGTTGAGATGGGCCTGTCTAACCTCAGGTTACCTCCCATTGGAGGCCACTAGCCTGTGTATGCATGCCATGATTTGAATCTATGAAATAGAAAACATTGTAAACACTTCATATCACCTACCATGTAACTACATAGCAACATCCTTTTTTGAACATTGTTGGTACATAGGAATTGCTATATCATTAAATGGAATTAAGTGTTAGCAGTATGTGTTATTAAAGTGAAAGACGGCACATGATGTGGAAGGGGTGGGAGGGGGAAGTGGATGTTGTAAAGGGGCAGTTGAAGATTGAGTTACGAGATCAACGTTATCACCCACTTACCTCTGGTTATCACCAGGTGTGCCCTTTTCAACTGTTTCCTGTTGGTAGCTGACCAAGGGGTTTCCTGCTCTCGTACATAATGTTTGCACGTGCCATGTCATTGCTGGGGCTCAAGAAGTGGAATGTCCACAATTGTTGATATTTTTCACTTAGCAAGTAAGCTAAACAGATGTCAAACTCCATGTTGTGTTGGAACCAAGGTCAGACTCCATATTGTATCTTTCCACTCCAAACT
Source organism: Osmerus eperlanus (assembly GCF_963692335.1). Taxonomy (NCBI): domain Eukaryota; kingdom Metazoa; phylum Chordata; class Actinopteri; order Osmeriformes; family Osmeridae; genus Osmerus; species Osmerus eperlanus. The sequence continues at coordinate 7,189,063 of NC_085021.1, forward strand.
GAAGTAGTTTTCCACTGTTAAGACAGTCACGCACACACACACACAAGATATATCAGCTAGACAGCTGCTATGCAGGGGAGCCAATGACAGAAGAGACATAGGACAGTTCCAAATCATGATTGTGGATGGATCAATGACTATTGATAATCAAAAATGTATTTTGTACATTTTATTCTGTTTTCATGTTCCAGATTAAAAGACAGGTACAGAAAAAACAAACAAATGTGAAAAGAAATCAGGATCCCAAGAACTAATGTGCAGTTTTGCACTCAGTAAGCCACACCTGGGCCTATTGGCCATTATCTCATCCTGTAGAGGGAGACAAACAAAATAAACACTAAAATGACACGCAGGGTAAACAGTCATTGGAATAACATATTGAAAGGCTCAACCCACTACCACATCCATTAAAATATTTGAATAATCCCAGACAGAATCAACATGTCTTCTACGCCCAAAAAACACAAAAGTAAAGAAACATTTTTGATGCATTCCAATTCATTTTCTTCTAACAATGCACCATTCTTAAATATCAAGTTTTTTTTAACATAAAAATCATCTTAACTACATGAAAGAGACGACAACTCAGTGTTGGAGAAAAGGCAGAAAGTGAATAAAGTTTGAACAGTGATGACTTTTTACTTCATCATTTTATCATCTCGACATATCAACAAATCCAATCTGTTTTGTCACTCAACCATGTACACAAGTGCACCAGTGGGTGAAAGTCTTGGGTGCAGTTCCAAGACACAGCAGTTTAACAATAACACAAGTTACATATCTACATGCTATTTTATTAAGTCCACCACTTTTTCACCTGTAATATTAACAGACAGTGTAGTTCAATGTATGGACTGCTACTGCATTCAAATGTATGCATTGACTCGGCCAGCAATTGTTTCCCACACCAATTGTCTCCTACGTTGCGACAGTCGTGTTGCTTTTTTCCAGAATATGTGCTCAGATTCAACATAAACACGTATTAACGCTTCTATCTTAAGTGTGGTGCAGTAGGAAAAAAATGTTTGGCGTCAGGTGCCATGGTGGATCCTAGTATCTGAGTTCTATTGACGTTGGCTTTTAAAAGTTCTCATGCCCGCGCTTAACTCAGAGTGGACGTACTCTGAGTTGATTTACCTAATTTAAATCAGCTTTTCTGGAACCGAAAAGTCGGAGTTTCCCATATTATATGGTAAATCAACTCCATGTTCAGGCTTAGGTTCACAGTTTGTTGAACCCACTTTCTGGAATAACCCCCAGATCTTCTGTTCTGGTCAGCACTCATTCTGGGGTTCCACCTGTGGTTAAAAAGTGGGTCATGTTAATGAATATGAAACCATGATACCAAGCATTGTAGCTAGCTACACTACATACCTAACAATCTCATTGTTTGTTTGTGTTACTGACTTCATACATTTGGCCAATATCTGCCAACACTTCTACAGTGGTCTGAGGTCCAAGTACCCCTGCTACCACAGCTTGAGCACCACCGGCCTACAGGGAAGTCTCTCCACTTGAGTAGGGTATTGTAAAAAATGCTTTTTATTAGTCTGCAAGAAAACATACAGTGCATCTTGTGTTTACCTCACTGTAAAGTCTTGCCATTTCCACGCCATATATCCAAACATTCTGAAACTTGTTATGCCTCTTCACATTAGCAACAAAAAGTAGAACCTATTATGTCCACTATAATAGATTTATATGTGGAGTTCAAATTTGGAATAAACTACTGAATGTAACTTGTCATTAACCACCAGCTTAATTTGTTGTTAATCAGTACACCAGGGGAATATATATCTCGCTATAGGGTGTTCACCAATAACAGATACTGTATATTCCAAAATAGCAGAGATGAGCAAAAAAAAGTGGCCCGGGAGTTACTGTCAGACCGGCCCACTCGGTACACGGCGCGCTGCCCACTCGGTACACGGCGCGTTGCCTACTCGGTACACGGCGCGCGGCCCACTCGGTACACGGCGCGTTGCCCACTCGGTACACGGCGCACGGCCCACTCGGTACACGGCGCGCGGCCCACTCGGTACACGGCGCGCGGCCCACTCGGTACACGGCGCGCGGCCCACTCGGTACACGGCGCGCGGCCCACTCGGTACACGGCGCACGGCCCACTCGGTACACGGCGCACGGCCCACTCGGTACACGGCGCGCTGCCCACTCGGTACACGGCGCACGGCCCACTCGGTACACGGCGCGCGGCCCACTCGGTACACGGCGCACGGCCCACTCGGTACACGGTGCACGGCCCACTCGGTACACGGCGCGTTGCCCACTCGGTACACGGCGCGTTGCCCACTCAATGCATTGCACGTATCGACCAGTCAGTGGCCTACTTGGAAAAATACCCATACACTTAACATTATTTTGGATGATTACAAAGAAATTACATCATATATGTTTTTGTTTTAAATAACATTTGGATCCACCAATTTGCCTGGATGGACACATGGAATAAAATTATACTGGCTCTTGGCCAAGTCAACGCCACAACTTACCGTCGTATCACTGTCACCAGTCGGTGGTTTCCCAAATAAATCAGAGATTTTTTTATATTTTGATGCACCTTCCTCCAGACATCTTTTCTTTTTCTCCCTGAGCTTTTCAGCTCCACCTTTACGTTTTGGTGCCGATGACATGCTCTCACTCTCAAAAACAACTTTGTCTGCTAGCGAGTGACGCAAATGTTGAGAAGGCAAGGCAACTTTATATTTTATACTTGTTTAAGCTGTGTAATATGGAAAATAGTTGGAGGTGCCGGCGATGTCAGAGGGAGGGCCGGTTGGTGATGGAAGTGGGCCGGTATTTTGGACCATCCCAACCCCGTCGGCCCACCGGGGATTCCCCCGGTATCCCCGATGGCCAGTCCGCCCCTGATCACATGTGCATTTCATTGGAGGCTTAATAGCTAGAACAGTGCTTTTTCGATTTGGTCTTTTGGCAAAACCCAGGCACATCTCTGACTGGGAACAGTTTTGTTTGGGTCATTGAAGCATGCACAAATAATCTGTTTCTGGTTTGCTAGGCTTTGTTTCATAAACTATTCTGAAACTTCATAGACAGCTTTGTGTTGTTGTGTTATTATGAGGGACTATATGTATTGAAATATGTGCAGTATGAAATAAAGTATGTTTGTTTGACTAATTTACAAATTCACTTACCTGTGGTTTGGGGAAGTTGCTGCACCAGTTGCCCTTAATGGCATCCATAGTCTGTTCATCAATCTCCTTCTTATAGTAGATCCTGATCTGTTGCTGTGAAAAGCTCTTGGGCTTGAGGTATAACACCTGGTAGAGGTTACAGTTGGTTTGAACATGTCTTTCAGTAGGGCCACACTCGTGTTCCAGTTCATTCAATACTTTAACCATAGAAGTGAGTGGTAGGAGGTTCTATTGACATCAGCATGGTTCTGACCTGGTCATCGGAGATTTTGAAAGCTTTGGTTGGGTCCTTCTTACTGTAGAAGCGCATTTGGTCAATTGGGTCGTCCTCCTTCATCCCATAGTCCATTCTGATGACCTGAGGCAGTTTTACACAGGTAAAATCATAGGCTGAGTGATAAAAGACCCATGTCCCCAGACTTAGGACTTAAAATAGAAGGACTTCCCATCTCAAGGTAATAAATGACATCCAACATTGTTTTAATAAACTCTTTGCAAAGAGACTGAATTCCACCAATAAAGACATTTGGAGCAATGCAGTAAACATCTTCTAATGTTTTTTAAAAGGGACAAAGTCTGGACACTTACACTGCGTACAAAGTCCTTTGCATCCAGGTTCCAGCTTCTTGCCACGTCACGTGCCCAGTCCTCGAACTGGTCCTGGAAATGAGACAGGGGCGTCGATAGACATAAAACTCTACTGGGGCACAGGCCCCTATTCATATCCCTTTTTTTCTTCCAAGCGTGCTGCGCACAATGCAATACTCGGCTATAGAAACTCCCCTTGCTTAACCCACAGTTCAGGGACGCAAGTTTGATATCAACTTTGGCAGGGACATCAATAGTTAATGCGAGAGCACACATTTTTTTCGCATTCATAGAGCACAAAAACAGTTTTGGAGCTTTGTGTAATATTGTTTTTATGTTTTAGTCAAAATAAGATGATCTGTAGGCCTATCATTTAGAAACTTTGTTTAGTTTTGTAATGTTTTCTTAGCCTACCTCAATTCTGACTTGTGTGCCAAGTCCAACACCTGGACTTCTGTGTGCGTGCTGCAGTGGCTATTTGGCAAGCTCATAAGAGTGCGCTAACATGGAATTCTGCGTGCATTTTAAACTGCTTTAATCTTACAAGCGTTGATTGGGATACTGCGTTGATTTTTTTCTCAGAATTATCAATCTAAATTAATGCACGGACTAAAAGTAAATAGTTAAAACTCAAACTTTAGATTTTACTGGGGCACAGCAGATTTATACTGGGGCACGTGCCCCAGTAAAAAGGGTCTAACGACGCCCCTGAAATGAGACATTGCTACTCCTCTGGCTTAAAATGAATGATGACCAAACTGAACCCATTACCTTTATACCCCACACACACCTGCGAGATCTCCCTTCGAGAGTCGACAACAAACTTGTAGAGATGTCGGTGGGTGATGTTCTCTAGAATCTCTCTTGCCTCAGTCAGCTCAGGAGAGGAGGAGTAGAGGATCTGCTCAAACACATGGTCTACATGAGGAGAGAGGAAAAAGAGGGAGAGAGACAGGTTTTGGTGTACCTCTTTTGTTATCCCCGACACGTTTGAGAAAATGCAATGAGCATGAGGCTAATCTGAACCTGTGAGTTTAGTGTAGGCCTCCATGTCATCTATGGTGTCTGACATTCTGAACATTTTCCCCCCAGAGCCTTCAATCTTGATGTGTTCATTTGCTTTGACAAGGGCGTCTGCGATCCTGGAGAGCCAAAGCAAATTGATGGTGACAAGAAAACATTTGAGTCACAATGTAGCAATTACATCTAAGAGTGAACTTTTATTTTACCACTTTGTTCAACCATGGTTGTATTGAAACATGCTCTATAAATATTGATTGATTGAACGGTGGTCTCCACCCTCTATTGATACATTTGCCCTTCCCACATGAAGCTGTATGTGAGCCCCTTCTGTAAAATACTCACATGAGCTCAATGAGATTGACCACTCTGTGCTGGTAGGCTCGTCTGTGGAGGCTGAATCTGGTGTGGAACATGTCATACAGGTTGTCCACTTCCTATTGATAAAGACACATCAGTACAATTAACCTTTTGAAGTCATACCCTATTTGAAGATAAAGGGTTTGCCTGGCTACAAGTAGCACCTTGTCTCTGGTACAGATCTGATACTCCCCATCCACATCACAGACTCGGGCAAAGTTGATATAGCGGTCATGGTCAAAGTTACTCTGAAGACCTAGGTAGTAAGAGTCCCTGTGTGTTTGACAGAAGACAATTGATAAGAATATATTTATGAATGCCATTTCAGAGACCTATGAACAACTTTGACAAACAAGTGGTTGAAAGAATGACATACCTGGCAAAGTAGTCCCATTTATCAACATCAACACCGTTTCTCTTGTTGGCTATGATTTCGTACAGGAAGGACTTCTCCACTGGTCTGCCTTTGTAAGGCCACTGGAAACAGCAGAAAGCAATGCTCACTGACCTCTGTGGGGTGTCTTGAGACTGATTATTGGCTAATTAGGCTGACAGTGTGTCTAGCAAAATAGCCAGCTGATAGCCTACACTTGTTCAATTTCCCGTTTGCCTCTTTTTATTTTATTTTATATTTATTTAACCTTTATTTAACCAGGAAGTCCCATTGAGATTAAAATCTCTTTTTCGAGGGAGACCTGGCCAAGACAGGCAGCAGCATAAAAAACACAGAGTTACAGACAGAAAAACACAGAACAAGACAAGTTAAAAGAAACTAAAAGCTAAGAGCTAAGAAACAGTGACGTAGAGTTAATTTAAGAAACATTTACATATAAGAAACATTTACATATAAGAAACATTTACATATCTTCAGGTGTTGTGTTTCACTCTACTTTGAATAAAGTGTGTTTATAGATCTATTTAAAGGTCACTAAATTTATGAAAGTGTTGTCTACATAATAGAACATAGCTAATTAGGCATTAGTTTGATTTAATTGACACAGTGATATGGAGGGAAAACTAAATCTAAAATTCTGAAAGTTGACCAGTCATACTGTCATAGAGAGCTACAATCAAACAGAGCTACAGGATGTAGGAGTAAGATACCATTCATTTTCTATACATGTGCTGTTTTCCTTGTGTCTCTCGTGTGGGAGAGAATTTGTTTTGAGTGTTGTGGTTGGGTGATAAATGACAATAATAATAATAATAATAATAATAATAATGAGTCAGAAATGTGTTGCGGAAACTATCAGTTGTTCTCGGAATACTACAGGTATGTTTATGTTAAGTTAGGGCCCTAAAACATAGGGATGTTTTTTGAAGATTGAAAATTGCAAGTTATTGAAACCTCAATATCATCCAAAACAAATGTTTGTAAAATGTTGATATTTCCTATGTTTTAGACAGCTAAAACAGTCTGGGGTCAAAATGGCCATGTGTCCTTGTCAAGGACATTGAAAACATATCATGTTAATATTGTTTTCACCCAGTTACCCATTAAATCAAGAAAAGCCATTAAATAAGAAGTTAAAAGAAATTATATTAATCATGCATAAAGAGGCGTTAAACATTTAATGGGATAAAACTGATCCCATTCAATTAAGGGCCATTCAACCCTGTTTTGGCTCATGTTAACTTGTATAATTAACAAGCCTATGTATTCCTGGATTGGAACCTTGTGGTCGAGAGGGGAAGAAGGGAGTAGTAGGAGAAGAGAGAGACGCACCCAGGTTTCTAAACGTTTTTCACTTAAAGATCCCATGACATGCTGTTTTTGGATGCTTTTATATAGGCCTTAGTGGTCCACTAATACTGTATCTGAAGTCTCTTTCCCAAAATTCAGCCTTGGTGCAGAATTACAGCCACTACGAGCAGTCCCACAATGAGCTTTCCTCAGGACGTGCCGTTTCTGTGTCTGTAGCTTTAAATGCTATGAGGAGGAGAGAGGCGGGGCTAACTGCCATGCTTCAGTCGTTAGCAAGCCATGATGTCTCGAGGAAAAAAACAATATCGCACTTGCACGGTCGTAGCTCATTTTCTCATCGGTGGGCCAAATTCTCTGTGCGGGCAAAGCAGAGAAAAGGGGAGGTAACCTTCACTCTTGTGACGTCACAACAGGGACATTTTCAAAACCGAGCGTTTCAGCTTTCATTTTCTCAAAGGCGGAGAAGAGTACCCAGGTCTTGGTTTACACCTATCGAAATTTCTAGCCACTGGGGGACCAAAGGCAGGCTAGGGGAACTCATATTAATGTTAAATAACCTCCTAAAGTGAAGTTTTCATGTCATGGGACCTTTAAATCACTAAATATTTACCAGTTTGGACAGGACATGTATTATCATCTTAATAATCATTCAAGTGTTCCTATTTCTGACTATATTTATTGTAACGAAACTGACTACTGTCACTGATACCTCCTGAATGATTCTGTCATTCGGTCCAGCAATTTGTTCCTTGATGAAGTCCAGGTCTTCAGGCAGAACCAGACCATGCTGCTCCATCTTCAATTCATTTTGGTCGACAAGGTGGTCAAACATGGCCACGGACGCATCCTCGTGCTGAAGAAAAGAAGATTCTGGTGAACAAATTGGAACCATATGCACATACACACATCTTACAGACATATATTTGTAAAAACTAATTTATTTTTTTATGCAGTCCTTCACCATGACAAACAAAATACAGATAAACCAAAGCAGAATGGTTTCCTGCACCTAAACAGCATTAGGGGACTGAATCACTGTCCTAACTTGAAATGGGTCACATTTTGTTGTGAATACAAATATATCTGACCTAAAATAATAGTGCAGAGGCAATTTAACCCATTTTCAAAGAAGACCAGATGTTTGCAACTGCTTAAGTCAATATGAAACATCTAGGAACTGGCTTTAAAAACCTATTCAGTTGACAACAACAGGACGCACAAACAAATAAAGCCAGTGCATTCCCATAAATGTTTGCCTGTGTATTATAATACATATTGATTTGGGGTTTTGAGAAAGGGAGACAGAACAGTTTTTACCTTCCATGTCCTTCCTCTAGAGACTTTGGGGATAAACATCTTATCAAACAAATGGGAGAAAGGGCCATGTCCTGGTAAAATCAATATGTTGGAGGTAGAGAAAGAGAGATTGTTAACTCAAGATGGAACACATGAGTGTATTTGTATGTGTGTGAGAGAAAGGGGAATACATATATCTTGAGAAACAACATGAGCTTCCTTACAGGTGAGGAAAACATATTCAAGTCCGAAAGAGTCTTGTATGACCCAGTGGGAAAGAGAGTGAGTGAAAACAACATTTCATTCTCAGCACTTTCTGCCACACCTTGAAATGGAACTCTGCAGTTCAGTTCATAGTGAGTGTACAAGGTTGAGTGTGTGTGTTTCCCTCACCCAGGTCGTGGCAGAGGCCAGCGATCTGCACACAGAGGAAGTCTCTGCAAGTGATTTGAAGTTCTGGCTGCCGCTCTTTCAGCTCCTTGACCAGTTTCCCTGCCAGGTGACTCACTCTAGACCGACACACACACACAACCAGTTAGCACAAAACAAGACCTAAATCGTCCAGTATCATCGCCAAAACATTTGAATGTCCTACCCTATGGAGTGCTCAAAGCGGTTGTGGGTCGCCCCAGGATAGACGAAGCAGGCCCCTCCAAGCTGCTTGATGAAGCGAAGTCTCTGGAACTGGGGTGTGTCAATGATGCGGACCAGCAAAGGGTGCATTTCCACATCCTCATGTATGGGATCGTTGAACACCTGAAAGATTGAAACAAAAGAAGGAATAATTAGAATTTGTCACTTTTAATTATACCTTTTATTCATCCAACATCAATTGTGGTGATGGAATAATAACAGACCTTTGAATAACTCTCTAAACAACACTGTGTGCTGGGAAACACCATGACCCCCAACTCGCAAGCGAGCGTTTCAACCGCAGAAACTTTCATCTATAATTAGGAATTTACAGCGCTGAACCTTTGGTCGAGTACTGGCAGAAGCGTTTCCAGTGCATCATCAACCGATATGTCAACCGCAATATTTTTAATTCTGCGGCAGCAAACACATAAAAACACATAAAAACATGCAGAACAGATCGGACTTTGGCTAGATATGGCAGCCTTAGTTCGATGGATAATCACTGCTCATGGCTGCCCTCAAGAGGAAGTACAACACGATGGGAAATGACAGAGAAAGAATATCGGTGTCACTGCTCCCTGAACACGTGTGTGTTCAATCGCATTACGATTAAAGATCAATTCTTCTTTCTTCTTTTCAATATGGAGAACAGAAGAACATACGGATGTACGGACGACAAAGTCCAGGCCTCATTACGAACATGGTGGATGTTGATGCCGTCATCATTTGGATGGGGAATTTCCCAGATTGGAAGATTCCAGAACATGGCTGACGTCGCCGAATCTACCTGAGACAGCTGGGGCATGCCCTAGTCATGTCACATATGAAGAGGAGATCGGATACTGCCATGTTACAAGTCCCGATCTACTCGAAAAAGGTGTAGCCTCTTATCCGAAACAAAAACAGGAAGGTAGCAATTGTTTTGCTCCTCCTGTCACGACGTTGTTCAAGTGTCCCTCTGTGATTGGCTTGTCAAACCCCAATCATTGTCACAACGCGCATGTACTCCTCCAATCAGATGTCTGTCCGTCTCCCATTCAGGCTTCACCTGTCTTCCGTTCGTTTGTCGACTTGTTACCCATACCGCGTTTGTTCTGTGCTACAGTTGGCTGTTCTGCGTGAATGGAAACTTTCGTATTTGTGCAGTTTCCCAGTAGGCTACGATCTGTCCTTGTGTATTCTTTGTTGCTGTTTTCGGTATAGTGATTTTTGTTTCGTTTTGTTCCTCACCCAGTGACGAGGGGGAAGGTAAGCTGCCCATGATAGGCTACATTGCAATCACGTGGCGACTTATCTCTGGAAACACTTTATGTTAGGAACGAGCGCTAGATAGGGTATTTAGCTTAGGGCTGTTTTTGGTTAGGCTACGTGGTTAGGGCTTCTGTTGTCGTTCAAATCAGGAGGAGAAGAATACCAGGTTAAATGCCAGACCAAGTTTTTTGTAGTTTATTGATAAGAAATGAGGCAATTAAACAATGAATACAACACACCATGGTGTCTAAATCTAGATCGGTGATACCAGTCAATGTCACCAGTCCCGCTTCATAGAGTAGAGTAGACAAAGGCCTCTGTGAGAACAGACTTGTCAGAAGTCAGAGTGAGTTCTGCACAGTCCAAATTATGGGGAGATAGGTCTTGTAACCCCCAAGAGAGGGAGGTGTTTGTTAGGTGATTGGTCAGAAGACCATGGGGAGGGGATGTGGTCATTCTATTAGGTGTCCAGGGCGTTCAGGGTAGGCAGTCCAAGGGTCTGATGATGTTCCTAGAAGGGGGGGGGCAAACAAGACCCAAAGATCTGATGATGGACAGGCGGGGGCAGAGTCTCCAAGGTAGGGGAGCAGACCATCCCAATGTACTGGTGATCAGAGAGAAAGGGGAAGGTGGGGGCTGAGTCTCCGAGGGTGTGCTGTATATCCAAAGGGCAGAGGGTTGCATCCTCCACAGCCCAAAGCATCACCTTATCTCTCATGTTGACACTTTTACTCCAATGAGCTGAGAGGCCCCATTGTGCTCACACCCGTCTCTGGGCACCACAATTTAGCCTCCCCAGCCAGCGTGCTGACCTTCAGCATTCCGTCTCACACCAAAAGTTCCATTCAACATGACATGGGTTACTCTCCACAGACCTAGAGACATCCTGTTGCAGAAGTTCATCTGTTCTTAATTAAAGCAATTGAACACATTTAGATATATATGTTTTCGTGTTAAGCATGACACATTTTGTATACTTGAGATATTGATTGTTGTAGCAGCATTGATTAGCAGTATAGATGTCATTCCTTCACACTTCTTTGGTAACACTTTACAATAATAATAATAATGATACATTCACAAATCATTTACTAATCGTTCACTAAAACAAATAGCCTTATTGTTTTTGCAGAGAGACAACATAAACTCTTAGGTCTATGAGTTATCCCGCATTACAGTCAAAATAATGTTTTTGACGAATTGATGACTACCATGCCGTTTGCAAAACTTTTTATTTCACACACCTCTTTGTAAGACGATCAGATCTTCCGTAGAACATGCCTGGCTGCAACACATTCCGGAGTCTGGACCGATTAATGACGGTGAACTTCTGTCTTCGAATGTTAACTTTCCACCATGTGTATGAGTGAACCTAGAAGAAAAAGGAAAAGCGACAAGCCACGAATGATCTCCCTTTGTGAATTGAGGTTTTCCAAGTAAACAACTGCTTAAAACAGCCATTTCAGAGCTGTAATATGTAAGACAAGGTTTGTTGTTGTCGAAACATCTGACCTCACAGTCTATTCGTAACATAGTGTACGTCTTTTTGTGTCCCTCGATTTCGTATACTATGTTACGAAAAACCGAACCACAAGGTGGCGCTTCACCCGAAACATGAGGTAATGACTTGGAATCCCCCCTAAGCTCAGCATCAACTTGAAAAGGGTGAAAGCTCACTGAGAAGAATTTAGCCTTTGAAGGGTAAAGGCAAACTACGTAGAGCTGACTGCCCTCCTCAACTCATACAAACTTAACAATGCTTTTTTCCCCCCATTATAGTTAGAGCTTGGTTTCATACAGTACAAGAAAAACAAAACAAAATTGTCAATTGTCAATCTATGATAAAGTAGATCGTCCTCTTTTCAACCAAAAAAAGTATATGTTGCTGAGATATTAAAATCTAGAGAGGTAATGTTCTCATAAGCCAAACTATAGTGTTATCGTGTTACAGTATAAATAAATTACATCCATTGTGGAATATGAAGACTCTTAACATTGCGTCCAGTGTGAGTTTTTTTGTTCTTAAAAATATGTACCAGACATTCAAACATTTGTCCAACTACTGAAGCCACAAAACCAGTGATTTCTACATGCCACACAGACACACAAAAAGACAGCAGAGTAAAAATGTTTAGAGGCAATTCAGTGGCTGGTCTGCTGCAGGCATATCGTACAATGACTGGTGGTTGAAGAGCTGCTTAATTCTCAGGTGAGTGTCTCCTTTGTTTCAGCAGTGATGTCACATTCTGGAATCGACTTTCCACAAAGACTACAACAAGTTCAACTTCCATCCACAGGGTTTAACAGCGTGTGCTGTATTTGGAGTGGATTATCGGAGGATTTGTAAAGATCCCAACAAGTAGTACATGTAGAGGGTTAGGGTTAAATACAATGGAATTGTCTGGACTGCCTCACCCACCTGTGGTTTGGTGAAGTTCATGTCCATGCACCATTGGACAAAGTGCTTCTTTTTCAGTCTCCACGCTCCTCTCATCAGTCTGCTTACAGTAGACCCGGATGAGTTGCTCCTCTCAGGCAGGAGCTTGGATACCTGGGCAGAGAGGTTCTGCTGATTCACTGTTCATTTAACTAAAGCATGTCAACTGGATGAATCAATGTGAAATTACATTGGTTAGGTGGAGGTTGTGTTACAATACCAACATTATCATCCACTTACCCCTGGTTATCACCAGGTGTGCCATTTTCAACTGTTTCCTGTTGGCAGCTGACCAAAGGGTTTCCTGCTCTCGTACATAATGTTTGCACGTGCCATGTCATTGCTGGGGCTCAAGAAGTGGAATGTCCACAATTGTTGTAATTGTTTTTTAAAACTTTTTAATATTTCATTCAGTTTTCATGTTCAAGATTAAAAGACAGGTACAAAAAAAATGAACAAATGTGGAAAGAAATCAGGATCCCAAGAACTAATCTGCAAGAACAGCTTTTTGCACTAAGGAAGCCACACCTGGGCCTATTGGCCATTATCTCATCCTGTAGAGGGAGACAAACTTAAACTAAACACTAAAATGACACGCAGGGTAAACAGTCATTGGAATAACTTATTGACAGACTCAGCCCACTACCACATCCATTAAAATATTTGAATAGTCAATGTTAAATATGTAGGCTACGATTATGTTAACTTGGTTTCAAATCCCAGACAGAATCAACATGTCTTCTACGCCCAAGAAACACAAAAATAAAGAAACATTTTTGATGCTTGCATTCCAATTCATTTTCATCTAACAATAAACCATTCTTAAATCTCAAGGTTTTTTTAACATAAAAATCATGTTAACTACATTAAAGAGACGACAATTCAGTGATTGAAGAAAAGGCAGAAAGTGAATAAAGTGTTTGAACAGGGCTGACTCAGTGACATTTCTTAATAACTTCTTCATCATCTCCATTAAAACAAATCAAATCCGTTTTGTCACTTAACCATGTACACAAGTGCACCAGTGGGTGAAAGTCTTGGGTGCAGTTCCAAGACGCATAGCAGTTTAACAATAACACAAGTTACACATCTGTTACACAACACAATGCTCATTAGACACCTACTAAATATCACTGTGCTAAATCATTTGAGAAGAAGGTTCTCTGGGAAGAACACTCAGACTTTCTGTTTCTTTATTCCTTGGTTCTCCTGATCTTCTGTTCTGGCCCTCACTCATTCTGGGGTTCCTCCTGGGGTCATGTGGGGTCATGTGGGTCATGTTAATGAATATGAAACCATAATACCAAGCATTCTAGCTAGCTACACTACCTACCTAACAATCTCATTGTTTGTGTTACTGACTTCATACATTTGGCTAATATCTGCCAACATTTCTACAGTGGTCTGAGGTCAAAGTACCACTGCTATCAAAGCTTGAGAACCATCGGCCTACAGGGAAGTCTTCTGTTGTTTGGGTCATAGCAGCATGCACAAACAATCTCCTTCTGGTTTCATAAACTATTCTGAAACTTCATAGACAGCTTTGTGTTGTTGTGTTATTATGAGGGACTTTATGTATTGAAATATGTGCAGTATGAAATATGTACAGTATGAAATATGTGCAGTATGAAATAAAGTACTTTCGTTTGACTCATTTACAGATTCACTTACCTGTGATTCTGGGAAGTTGCTGCTCCAGTCGTCCTTAATGGCCTTTATAGTCTTTTCCTCAGTCTCCTTCTTATAGTAGATCCTGATCTGATGCTGTGAAAAGCTCTCGGGCCTGAGGTATAACACCTAGTAGAGGTTACAGTTGGTTTGAACATGTCTTTCAGTAGTTCTGCACTCAAGTGTTCCAGTACATTCAATACTGTACATTTAACCATAGAAGTGAGTGGTAGGATGTTCTATTGACATCAGCATGGTTCTGACCTGATCCTTAGAGATTTTGAAAGCTTTGTTTGGTTCTTCCTTTTTGTAGAAGCGCATTTGGTCAATTGGGTCATTCTTATTCATCCCATAGTCCATTGTGATGACCTGAGGCAGTTTTACACAGGTAAAATCATAGGCTGAGTGATAAAAGATCCATGTCCTCAGACCTAGAATACTTGAACATATATTCTTCACATCTCAAGGTAATAAATGATATCCAACGTTATGTTAAGGAAATATATAACTTTGCAAAGAGCATACATTACACCAATAAAGACATGTAGAGCAGTGGGTTAGTATACGTCTTGAAATGTTTTTAAAAAGGGCCAATATCTGGAAACTTACACGGAGTTCAAAGTCATTTGCATCCAAATTATTTTTACTCGCCACGTCACTTTTCCATCTCTTGACCTTGTCCATGACCTCGTCCTCCAAATTGTCCTTGTCCTGGAAATGAGACATTGCTACTCCTCTGGCTGATGATGACTCCTCTGGCTAAACCAAACTTCTACCCATTACCTTTATACCCCCACACACCTGTAAGATCTGGCCCACACACTTGTAGAGACGTCGGTGGGTGATTCTCTCTAGAATCTTTCTTGCCTCAGTCAGCTCAGGAGAGGAGGAGTAGAGGATCTGCTCAAACACATGGTCTACATGAGGAGAGAGGAAAAAGAGGGAGAGAGACAGGTTTTGGTGTACCTCTTTTGTTATCCCCGACACGTTTGAGAAAATGCAATGAGCATGAGGCTAATCTGAACCTGTGAGTTTAGTGTAGGCCTCCATGTCAAATATGGTGTCTGACATTCTGAACATTTCCCCCCCAGAGCCTTCAATCTTGATGTGTTCATTTGCTTCGTCAAGGGCATCTCTGATCCTGGAGAGCCAAAGCAAATTGATGGTGACAAGAAAACATTTGTGTCACAATATAGCAATTACATTAAAGAGTGAACGTTTATTTTACCTCTTGTACAGCACTTTGTTCAACCATGGTTGTATTTAAACATGCTCTATAAATATTGATTGATTGAACGGTGGTCTCCACCCTCTATTTATACATTTGACTTCCCACATGAAGCTGTATGTGAGCCCCTTCTGTACAATACTCACATGAGCCGAATGGCTTCGACCACTCTGTGCTGGTAGGCTCGTCTGTGGAGGCTGAATCTGGTGTGGAACATGTCATACAGGTTGTCCACTTCCTATTGAGAGAGAGAAACATCAGTACAGTGAACCTTTAGAAGTCATACCCTATTTGAAGATACAGGGTTTGCCTGGCTACAAGTGGCACCTTGTCTCTGGTACAGATCTGATACTCCCCATCCACATCACAGACTCGGGCAAATTTGATAAAGCGGTCATGGTCAAAGTTACTCTTAAGACCTAGGTAGTAGGAGTCCCTGTGTGTTTGACAGAAGACAATTGATAAGAATATATTTAGGAATGCCATTTCAAAGACCTATGAACAACTTTGACAAACAAGTGGTTGAAAGCATGACATACCTGGCAAAGTAGTCCCATTTATCAACATCAACACCGTTTCTCTTGTTGGCTATGATTTCATACAGGAAGGACTTCTCCACTGGTCTGCCTTTGTAAGGCCACTGGAAACAGCAGAAAGCAATGCTCACTGACCTCTGTGGGCTGTCTTGAGACTGATTATGGGCAAATTAGGCTGACAGTGTTTCTAGCAAAATGGCCAGCTGATAGTCGACACTTGTTTAATTTCCTGTTTGCCTCTTCAGGTGTTGTGTTTCACTCTACTTTTAATAAAGTGAGCAATAGATTTGTTCATAGTTCTATAAGTCACTCATTTATGAACGTTATGTATACATCATAGAACATAGCTACTAGGCATTAGGTTGATTTAATTGACACAGTGATATGGCAAACAAAATCTAAAATTCTGAAAGTTGACCAGTCATACTGTCATAGAGAGCTACAATCAAACAGAGCTACAGAATGTAAAAGTAAGAGACCATTCATTTTCTATACATGTGCTATTTTCTTTTGCGTGTGGAAGAGAATTTGTGAGTGCTAAGTGGTTGGGTGATAAATGACATTATAATAATAGTCCTAAATGTGTTGCGTCTCCTTGTCTTGTGGTTGCCTTGGTTTCCCCCATCACTATTGGAGGACTGAGTAAGAATACCCAATTACACTTCAGAATACAGAGAATCATCCAAAACAACCAAAACAAATGTTTGTAAAATGTTGATAGTTCCTGTTTTATACAGCTAAAACAGCCTGGAGTCAAAATGACCATGTGTCCTTGCCCAATGTGTCAAGGACACTGAAAACATATCATCATGTTAATATTGTGTTCACCCAGTTACCCATTGAATCAAGAAAGGCCATTAAAATAAGATGTCAAAAGAAATTATATCAATCATGTACAAAGAGGTTAATTTGATCAAACTGATCCCATTCAATTAAGGGCCATTCAACCCTGTTTTGGCTCATGTTAACTTGTATAATTAACAAGCCTATGTATTCCTGGATAGGAACCTTGTGGTCGAGAGGGGAAGAAGGGAGTAGTAGGAGAAGAGAGAGACGCACTCAGGTTTCTAAACGTTTTTCACTCAAAATCACTAAATATTTACCAGTTTGGACAGGATGTGTATTATTATCTTAATAATCATTCAAGTGTTCCTATTTTTGACTAAATGTATTGTAACGAAACTGACTGCTGTCACTGTTACCTTCCCAGGGGTTTTGTCAATCGGTCCAGCAATTTGTTCCTTGATGAAGTCCAGGTCTTCAGACGGGACCAGACCATAGTCCTTCATCATATCCTTCAATGTATTTTCCTTGACAAGGTGGTCAAACATGGCCACGGACGCATCCTCGTGCTGAAGAAAAGAAGATTCTGGTGAATTAATTGGAACCATATGCACATACACACACGTCTTACCGACATACATTTGTAAAGACAAATGTATTTTTTTGTTCAGTCCTTCACCATGACAACCAAAATACAGAGGAACCAAAGCAGAATGGTTTCCTGCAACTAAACTGTTTAGCATGATGGGACTGGATCCCTGTCCTAACTTGAAATGGGTCACATTTTGTTGTTGTGAATGCAAATATATCAACCTAAAATAATAGTGCAGAGGCTATTTAACCCATTTTCAAAGAAGACTGGATGTTTGCAATTGCTTTAGTCATTATGAAACATCTCAGAATCACTGGCTTTAAAAAAAACTATTCAGACAACACATACAAATAAAGCCAGTGCATTCCCATAAATGTTTGCCTGTGTATTATAATAAATATTGATTTGGGGGGTTTTGATGGAGAAAGGGAGACAGAACTGTTTTTACCTTCCATTTTTTCTTCTCACTTTCAGGACGGACTTTGGGGATAAACATCCCATCAAACAAATGGGAGAAAGGGCCATGTCCTGGTAAAATCAATATGTTGGAGGTAGAGAAAGAGAGATTGTTAAGTCAAGATGGAAAACATGTGTGTTTGTATTTGTGTGTGAGAGAAAGGGGAATACATATATCTTGAGAAACAACATGAGCTTCCTTACAGGTGAGGAAAACGTATTCAAGTCAGAAAGAGTCTTGTATGACCCAGTGGGAAAGAGAGTGAGTGAAAACAACATTTCATTCTCAGCACTTTCTGCCACACCTTGAAATGGAACTCTGCAGTTCAGTTCATAGTGAGTGTACAAGGTTGAGTGTGTGTGTTTCCCTCACCCAGGTCGTGGCAGAGGCCAGCGATCTGCACACAGAGGAAGTCTCTGAAAGTGATTTGAAGTTCTGGCTGCCGCTCTTTCAGCTCCTTGACCAGTCTCCCTGCCAGGTGGCTCACTCTAGACCGACACACACACACACAACCAGTTAGCACAAAACAAGACCTAAATTGTCCAGTATCATCACCAAAACATTTGAATGTCCTACCCTATGGAGTGCTCAAAGCGGTTGTGGGTCGCACCAGGATAGACGTAGCAGGCCCCTCCAAGCTGCTTGATGTAACGAAGTCTCTGGAACTGGGGTGTGTCTATGATGCGGACCAGCAAAGGGTGCATTGGCACAAGCCCATGTATTGGATCGTTGAACACCTGAAAGAGTTGAAACAAAAGAAGGAATAATCATCATCCGACACTTTTATTCATCCAATGTCAATTGTGGTGATGGAATAATAACCGACCTTTGAACAACTCTAAACAACAATGTGTGCTGGGATTGGGAAACACCATGACCCCCAACTCGCAAGCCAGCGTTACAACCGCAGGAACTTTTCACCTGTAATTAGGAACTTACAGCGCTGAACCTGTCTGATTAGTCCAGTACTGGCATAAGCATGTGAGTGCATCAACCGATCTGTCAACGGCAATATTTTTTATTCTGCAGCAGCAAACACAGTGAAAACACAAAAAACTATCAGAACAGATCGCTTTCCTGCCCATATCCCTGGCCATGCATGGGTGATGGGTTCTTCTTTTCAAAATGGACAACAGAATAACATACCGATGGACCAACGACAAAGTCCAGGGCTCATTACCAACATGGTGGATGTTGATGCCGTCATCATCTGGATGGGGAACTTCCCAGATTGGAAGTTTCCTGAACATGGCTGACGTCGCCGAATCTACTGAGACAGCTGGGCATCCGTCATGCCACATATGAAGAGGAGAGCGGATACTGCCATGCTCCAAGCCCCGATCCAAGCGGACCGTCACGCAGTGGCGGAGCCAGGGAATTTCCATTGGGGTGGCCAGGATGGGGCCAGTGATAATTTTTGGGTGGCAAGCATGTGTCTCACCAGGCGATGCAGAGCTATTTTAGACACATATAGGAAACATCTCAACATTATTCGGAATTCAGGTGAAAAAAAAGAATACACTTATTCTGTATTCATACTTGCACTTTCAACCTGACCTGTATATGAATAGACACACTTTAAGCCAATTGTAAATAAGATAACATCATATCAAGCTGTACTATATGTGAGTCTCTATACTGTATACCTGGAGGTCCATTTAAGTTGCTGCTCTCTGGGGGCTCCTCATCCTCACTCTCTGCCTGTTTTTTCTCCATCTCATCCTCATTCTTTGCCTTAGCTGTCTTCTTTCCACTTGCCCTGAAGAAGGACGCTATGTCTGCCTTCTTCCTCTTCATTATTTTTCCCTCTTTAATGACACCTATCCAAAATGCATACTGTATATACCTGACACAATCATAACACGTTCTGGCAACGTAGTTATCAAATACAGCATAGCATATAGCAATTTTAACAGTTTACTATGTTCTCCTCCGATCTAGCTTGCTTCTAAACTTCGCAAAATAGATAGTCATGGGTGGGATAGTCACAGTTATTAGAAGACAAAAACAACATCCATTATGATATCATACCTTTCTGTTTTGCGTTTCTTCACTTAGCCGCAGGTGCCGGTCGAAGCGTCAGGTGGTAACAGGCATTCTCAGGCCATGCTTGAGCCGTTTAATTCAAATACAGGATGTGTGCGCGCTGCGCGTGGCTAAAGGGTCCGACAGTGTACTAGCGGTGCGAGAAAGGTTCCGCATTTTTCCACAGCCGTCAAAACTTTTAACCGCTCTGATGTGGTGCTTGGGGTGGCCAATGGGGTGGCCGAGATTCTACGGGGGGTGGCCGTGGCCACCCCCGGCCACCCCCTGGCTCCGCCATTGCCGTCACGGGAGCTCGGAAAATTTGTTCTGCTTCGACCGAAAATCAATTTGAAAAAGGTGTAGCTTTTTCTCGGAAACAAAGACAGGAAGGTAGCAAATGTTTTGCTCCTGTCACGCCATGCCCTGATGTTATATCTGATATACCTGATTTGTATATCTGTACTATCTGTGTCCGGTGTCCTTTTTGTTGTGTGTTGTGGTTTTGTCTCCCTCTTGTTTCCACCCGTCTCATTCGTTTTTCAAATGTCTCTCTGATTGGCTTGTCAAACCTCAATCGTTATCACAGCGAGCATGTCCTTGTCCAATCAGATGTCTGTCCGTCTCCCTTTCAGGCTTCACCTGTGTTCCGTTCGTTAGTCGACTTGTAAACCGTGTTTGATCTGTTCTACCGTCGGCTGTTCTGCTTGAACGGAAACTTTCGTTTTTGTTTTCGTGTTTTCCCAGTGCTTCTGTTCTTATATTTACATGTATTCTTTGTTGTTGTTTTACTCGGCTTTACTCGGTATAGTGATTTTTGTTTCGTTTGGTTCATCACCAAGTGACGAGGGTATAGGTAAGCTGCCCATGAGTGCCATTACGTTAACATCTATGTTACACTTCAGGTTAGGAACGAGTGCTACGTGTATTTTAGTTTAGGGTTGTTTTTGGTTACGTGGTTAGGGCTTCTTTTGATAAATTAGTCCTACTTTTCTTTGGCACCGTTCGTATTTCCATTGTTCTCTGTAGTGTTTTTGTAAAATAAACATGTAGCCTATTCTTTTAAATTCGGTGTTTGCGGTTTACGTTATGGCTCCCTACACCTAGACGTAAACGAGCTCTACACCTGATCATAGCATGAGCCAAATCGTGTGCTGGCTGTATAGGGTGTGGTGTTCAATGTAAACACCATTCATTTTACATTGTGTACAAATAAAAATCTAAATTTGAATTACATTTATTCAACATTATTTTAAACGTTATTTTGACAGGGGGTCATACTGAGACCAATGTCTCTATCTGGGCTAGGCTACTTTATATTGAAAGACAATGTCTATGGGTTTATTTTATATTGGGGTCAAAACGACTCTGGTTGGTTTCACCATAAATATACATTTAGTCATTTTACATTTAGTCATACTTACACAAATAATGTTTACTTGAAATTACTGAAAACTAAATTATACCAGAATCAAATAATGATGATTAAGCTTTTAAGTATCGATGTGGAATGTACTTGGTATAAAAGCTGTAATTTGTATTAAAGAAAAGTAGGCTATAGATTTTCGTTTAAAACCACAGTGACTTTCCTAAAATAATATAATAATCAGTCATTCTTTTTCAGATTACTTTAATTACATATCGGTAATGTTTTAAGAAGAAAAAATTCTGCTTTGATGGTTTATTACAGTGGTAAGTATTATTGTCTGTATTCAATTTAACATACAAGGTAGGCCTTGAATGTTAAATAAGCTGGTAGGATGAGGGTTAAGCATTCATGCTGAGGACAAAATCCAGTGGCATTTGGAATCAGCGACCCGCAATGACTTGTATTCTAAAATCTTTTATTAGAGCTGAACATTTTTCCCACCAAAACCTGGGAGTGATATACTCAATGTTGATGAGAAAGGGTCCGTGGTCGGGTTGTACAGATGATGGTCTCGGTATAAAAGTGGACCAGTGTTCTCTAGCTACTACTTCTCTTTGCTCTCTTCTTCATTCTGTATCTTTCTCCCTCCACATTACAATTATCTAGGCAAATTAATATTTAAAACCTTTATTTTTAACATGTTTGCCTTAAATACAAATCATTTGCAATGTTAAATGTAAATTTCCTTGACCATTCTTGCTCTGATTTATCCAATGGATTCAAATACCTGCAAATTCAGCATATTTGGTTATACTTACATTTAGTCATTTAGCAGACGCTCTTATCCAGAGCGACTTACAGTAAGTACAGGGACATTTCCCCAAGGCAAGCAGGGTGAAGTGCCTTTCCCAAGGACACAACGTAATCAAACCGGCAACCTTCTGATTACTAGCAGACTCCCTAACCGCTCAGCCACCTCTGCCTACCTGCAGATTCTGACTTTAAAGATGAAGATTGTGGTTTTCCTCTACTCAATCTTATTACTTTGTCTCTTTTATTTCCATCACCACCCTCTCATTTCAACACCACACCCAGACAGCCTCTAATTCATCTTTCTGGTGCTATTGAAACTTAACGTATAGGCCTATGGGGTTTTCCAGCATCTTTACATATTCATTTAAAAAAAATACTAAAACATAATCATTGCATAAGACTCCTCTCAACACATTATTGGATTGTATTCTTTACGCTAAAACTGTCAAGTTCCTTCTTAAGAAAGAAGATTATATTTACCTTTCCCTCCACATTGAACTGGCAGTTCTGCTTGTCCGGAGCCTGGTCAGCCGGAGTTGAGCATTTGGAGCAACTCATTTTGGGGACTGAAATAAACGGCACTAGTGAACTGATGTGGTGAGGTAACTGAATTTTCAAGACTAACGCCAGGTAGAGATGTAAGTGTGCTTTTATGCAGTAATGAGGAGGACACTCCCATCTGCGGACGATCATTAGCCAACACCTCCAAATGTTTTTGAATACCATTCTAAGTAACCATAAATATTCAATTGTTTCCTGTTCTTTGATACATGCTACAAACATAACATCATTCCTTTATTTCAAGAATGGTTACAATGTAATGCAATGTCATTATAGTAGGCCATGGATTAAAGAAACTTCATTTTGCGTAGGCCTAAAAAAAAGATTGGCAAGCTGTAGAAATAAAAATCATGATAGTGGATTGCATCCCAAGCAAATGTATTTGTCTATTACCACAATGATGATTATTCTGCACCTCCATTTTATTTGGGATTTTATAACAAAACTTAGGACTACGAATAACAACTTTGTTGTAGACCCTAGGCTACATGTTTCAGTTTTTTAGAATAGATCAAACTTTATCAATCCTGAAGGAATTTCTTGTGTACATTTTAAAAAAAATACTAAAACATAATAATTGCATAAGACTCCTCTCAACACATTATTGGATTGTCTTCTTTACGCTAAAACTGTCAAGTTCCTCTCAAGAAAGGAGGTTATATATGTACCTTTCCTGCCACACTGAACTGGCAGTCAATCGTGTTGTGCCTCTCCGGAGCCTGGTCAGCCTGAGTTGAGCATTTGGAGCAACTCATTTTGGGGAATGAAATGAACGGCAGTAGTGAACTGATATGGTGGGCAGTAGCAGAGATAGCGTGGGTGCAGCCGCACCAAGGCCCCACGCCAATTAGGGGCCCCTCAAACGCTGCTGATCTTGCGTCACCTGACGAGAACAGGTGCCCTTGCCAAGTGACACTGCAGCTATTACTGTATTAGAACTGAAGTTGAAAACCTACAGCTCTCCTTATGAAACGCCAGCTCTTCTTATGAAACGTAACAGTCATTTATTAACTCATGGTTACAATGGTAAACAGCACAACAATGACAATTACCACGCAACAAAAAAGACATTCTAAGCAGACATATAAAAAAAAAATATTAATGAAGTTACATTTGTATTTCGAACAAACGGCAAACTTATCGGCAAATTTTAACACAACTCTATTTACCGCCTTGTGAGGTAACTGAATTTTCAAGACTAATGCCAGATAGAGATTTAAGTGTGCTATAATAACAATAAAGTAACTTTAATAACAATAAAGTAATCCATAAATATTCAATTGTTTACTGTTCTTTGATACATGCTACAAACATAACATCATTCTTTTATTTCAAGAATGGTTACAATGTAATGCAATGTCATTATAGTAGGCCATGGATTAAAGAAATTTGAGATTGAGATTGTGAGATTGCATCCCAAGCAAATGTATTTGTCTATTACCATGAGGATGATTCTTCTGCACCTCCATTTTATTTAGCATTTTATAATAAGACTTAGACTACAAATAACAACATTGTTGTAGACCCTATAGGCTACATGTCTCAGTTTTTTGGATTAGATCAAACTTTATCAATCCTGAAGGAATTTCTTGTTCCAGAGATTGCTAGAATGCAACAACATTGCTCAATAATATAAAAAAACTATAGGAATAAACTGTGGGGAAAAACTGCTCCAACTTCATTCTCATCACAATAGAGGGGAAAACCCTAAAGGTCACTGTACAAGTCCACTAACTTTTTGGCAGATATTTGACAATCATTCAAATTTCAATAGGTTATTTCAGGTGATTTTGCATTCTAGTGGCTTGTTATGTATCTTCCCTCTTCCTCATGGTATTAGATAGGGTTTGGTTGTTGCATCATGGGACAAAGTGCTGCTATGGCCTCTGCACTTCTCTGATCAGTCAGTGACCCCAATCCTCTGGTCCCCCTGAATTAGAACGCTGTGCATTCCAGTAAGAACATTACTCTCTATATCACAGTGGAGCGATTGTTTCAAGTTGCTGTTGGGAGATGTGAACTACAAGTAACACTAATAAAATAACAGTCAAATGAGAGAAAGATATATTTTATATGCAGGGGTCAGCCACATCAGATTCATTTTTCAAATGACGAGACAAAACATACTGTTTCCAACATCAATGGGAACTACAAATGGACACAGCATGACAAAACAGTTAGTCTTTCAGGGTTTGGCTCTAGGAAATATATTGCTTTGGTAAAGTAGGTACACAGCCATTACGCTTTCTAAATTATACTCCAAACTCCAGTTATGAATTGTACTTCATAACTGGTAATAATAGATATGGTCAAGTTAAAGTGTAAACATAGTAGAAAACTTAGCACAGCAAACACAGAAACCAAGTAAAAGGTAATACATGTCAATAACGTTGGGTAAATGTAACCCCACATGCAGTCAAAAACGTGTCAACAAAATATTACTTTAAATAGCACTTTACTCCTGTGTATCATCTAGACCTACAAAGAATCCCCATAGTAACCTCATCTTAAAAACATAACTATAGGTTTACTATGTAGTTGCACAAATGTATACACTAAAGATGACAAGTCTTAATTTCAAATCCTAATCACAAACAGCATACATTTGACCCATTAGTAACTATGATGCTCAAACCCATAATTCTATTTGCAAGGGAGAAAGTGCGGGTTGGTGGGGAGGAACTGGTGTTAATTTAGATGACAACAATAACAGCATTAGCAATGTTGTTAACAAAATATTGACAATGCCCTGAAGAAAGATGTTCTGATGCATACATTTATGTATCATTTACTGCAAACCTTCCAAAATAAATATACATTCAGCTTTGAGAAAACAAGAACAGAACAGACAGTATATTTAACATGATAGTCCAAAAGGATTTTAAGTGTAACTTTCACCTTGATGGATCAGACCTTAACCTTGGCTCTCATATAAAAGCTGGAGGATCTCTTGTGCACCAAAAAGTGAACATTAGAAAAGCTAGAATATGTTTGGTGACACGAAAGCACAGAGCTCACCTGAGGAATATTTGTTATGATTCCATGATCATACTGAATAAAGGCATTATATAAAACATAGATACATTGACATTGAAAACATGCCAACTGAAAAATATCTGAAAGTAAAATTATAAAATGGAAATAAAAGATGATAGAAGAACTGTAACAACCAAGTTAGACTTCTCCTAAAAGAGTCTAGACCTAGCTTTCTCCTGTTGCCCATTCATACTAGTCCAGACATTTCCTTCCCGGCTGTGACCTTCATCACCTTCATCATCATCATCATCATCTTCACCATAATGGTTGGCCCAGCTTGCTTTCAAAGGGGTAAGTTCAGGCGCAATCACATCTCCGTCCTGCACAATCGTAAGAGTCAGAATTTCAGTTCCAAACAAGGGCTGAATTCATGGCATTCGATTAGCAGACGTTCATACGTTTGTCCAACTACTGAAGCCACAAAACCACTGATTTCTACATGCCACACAGACAACTTTTACAAAAAGAGTAAAAACGTTTAGAGGCAATTCAGTGGCTGGTCTGCTGCAGGCATATCGTACAATGACTGGTGGTTGAAGAGCTGCTTAATTCTCAGGTGAGTGTCTCCTTTGTTTCAGCAGTGATGTCACATTCTGGATTCGACTTTCCACAAAGACTACAACAAGTTCAACTTCCATCCACAGGGTTTAACAGCGTGTGCTGTATTTGGAGTGGTTATCAGAGGATTTGTAAAGATACATGTAGAGGGTTAGGGTTAAATACAATGGAATTGTCTGGACTGTCTCACCCACCTGTGGTTTGGAGAAGTTCATGTCCATGCACCATTGGACAAAGTGCTTCTTTGCAGCCTCCACGCTCCTCTCATCAGTCTTCTTACAGTAGACCCGGATGAGTTGCTCCGCAAACCTCTCAGGCAGGAGCTTGGACACCTGGGCAGAGAGGAGGTTCTGCTGACTCGCTGTTCATTTAACTAAAGCATGTGTACTGGATGTATCAGTGTGAAATGACACTGGTTAGTTTAAAGACAGGGAGGGGTTGTCATTTTCCAGACAGAACTGCCCCCACTGCAAAAGAATCCTAGAGGACACTGTGCTTGAGACACTGCCACACTCCCATAACGTGATACACCTCCTCTATGTGAACGCTATGAAAAATGCACCTGAGGTGGCATGAAAAAGATCAAAATGACAGGAGCATACCTTTGTTGATGACTGGGGGAATACAGATTGCTATATAGAGCTTTGAAAATATTAAATAGTTTACGCGGACGGCTCGTGACTGGGACACTAGAGTGAGACACGAGTCACAAGTATGAGCTGCAAAAAGTTAAGAGGCCGAGTCCCCGAAAACTGTCTTGATTTCGTTTTTTTAATCGGACAGCTGAGCCTCCTCTTGGTGGGAATACACAGCTTGCAGAGTTGTGGATTAGAAAGGCATTGTATTCATTCTATAATATGAAATATGTCATATTTCAGGTTTGCAGACCAGTTTTTGGGCAGGAGGAAGTTCATCAAATGGAGTGGTTTTAGAAATGGCAATATGATTCGTACCTGATTCTTGCGGATTTGAATGGCTTTGGTGGGGTCGTTCTTGCAGTAGAAGCGCACATTATTGATTGGGTTCTTCTCCTTCATCCCATAGTCCATGTTGATGACCTGACACAGAAGAAGGGCGTTATATATTGGAATGGACTTCTGTCTGTGGATTGATTTGATTGGACGTGGTTCTTCAGAGTAAATGATCAGAACTGCGTCCATAGCAACAATTTGTCATTCATAGCGGTGGTCTGCAATTCAGAAATAACAGACCGGAGAAAGCCATAATGGACCAATCAGAATTGAGTATTCAACAAAAGCTGTGTAATAAGCTAGCATGACATCCGTCCAAGAACATCACTTCCACCAATCCAAATGCAAACTGGGTACCTGTGTTGAATACACTGCTGTGACGCTGATAGATTGGTCTGCTTTAAAAACTTGACACACAAAGACAGGACACTCACATTAACTACAAAGTCCTCTGGTTGCAGACCAGCAGCTGGGTCCATCTGAGGCCTGGATCTTGCCACCTGGTCAGCCCACTTCAGGAGGACTTCCTGCCAGACAGAAGTGGGTGACTTTCGTAGGCAAAATATTTTGCTGGATGGTCTCATAATATACATAATTGGTTACACCTCTTGACTTCCCAGTTTTACAGTCGTAGATATGGAATCATGACAAGTAAAGTTTGTCTGGCTAAAGAAATGTAATGTGTAAAGAAATATTTAAAAATCTTACCTACTTGAAACATTTGGAAAACAAAAATGTAAACAAATATTTGTAACTTTCTTACTTTTGACAGTGTGTTTAATTTGAAATGAGGTATTTCAGCTCAACGGGGATTCTAAACATCTGTGCGACCAGCTATACAGTCACACACACCTGTGAGATCTCCAGGTGTTTCTCAGCCTGAGTCTGGCCCACACACTTGTAGAGACGTCGGCAGGTGATGTTCTCTAGAATCTCTCTTGCCTCAGCCAGCTCAGGAGGGGAGGAGTAGAGGATCTGCTCAAACACATGGTCTACATGAGGAGAGAGAGAAAGAAAGAAAGAAAGCCAGTGTAAAACAGGGGGAGGGGAATATGACATCCTAATCAAAATACTCCGCCAAGGGCAGCAAACCATGCAGTTTTCCTTAAATTGTGGGTTTCTTTGATTAAAACATTGAGAGAAAAAAACTCACTGAGCCTACCTGTAAGTTTAGAATAGGCCTCCATATCGTCTATGGCTGTGGAGATGGTGAATAGCTGTCCACCCGAGCCTTTAACCTGGATGTGTGGGTCTGCTTTGATGAAGGCCTCCGTGATCCTGAACAAACACACACACGCTTGTCTCCTCAACACAAGCAACAGTCTCTTGAGCACTCTGGAAAGACGTCAGGTACTGAGTCGAAGCTGGTTTCATGGTATTATGGAGAGCCTTTCCTTAGGCAGGACAAAAGGTTAAAGGGATTGTGGAGGATTGTGGAGGAAGACAATATTTGGACTGAGTTGTCCTGGTCTTTGGAGGAGAACACATCGTAACACAGCTGTTGCTCAAAGGCCAGTGCATTCCATCATAGTCAAAAGAAAAGGAGGCTGACTACTAGAAGAGAAAGATCGTCCTTTTAAGTCTTCATGCATGTGGGACATGTACCACCTCAGGGAATCTATCCTTGCAAATTATTATATTATTTTCAAATGTGCTTTACTTGTATTTGGGTGTGCTTTGCCTTCGGCAAGGGCACAACCTTTGTTCTCTCACATATATATTATTTTTATTATTCTTTTTGCCCCCCTAAAACTCAGTCAATATTTGTCCTACATAGACAACCTAGGTGTCAAAAGTTTTGTCTTGGTAGCGATTGAGTTGCTTCTATTGGGATTTACATTCCGTTGCATGGTTTAAGTGGAAATTAAGTTTTTGTGGCGAAAAGTGAAGCTAACGGTGGCTAACTTGCTAGCCACAGTCAATGACGCTACTTACGTCACTAACGTCACGAAAAACTCGCGTGACTACCTCTAGCAGAACATTAGTTTAGCAGCTCGTTAACTTCTGGGAGATAGCTAAGCTAACTGCTTTACTGCAAGGCAGCTTCAGAAACGCCACAAGCAAAGAGGCCAGGGTGATAACTATTTACTAATTTTACTTTCTGATATGACACACAATTGTGACGTGTAATGTACAATATAAGCTGATTTTATTAAGGAAGTACATCTACTTTCGGAAACGTAAATGTCAAGCTTATTTACGTTTTGGGGGGCATATTTTCAGTTAGCAGATGGTACTGTTTGAATCGCGATTCCATCTTCTACTGCCGGTAACGTCGTAGAATAATCTTCAAAGGGGGTTCTTTATTCATGAATGAATGCAATATGAGTAGGCTAAATTCCTTAAAATATCACGAGAAGGGAAAAACTTAAAAGGACGTTTAAGTCATAGAGATTAGGTCAATTTTTACACCGGTCTGCCAAATTTATTCGTTTTGATTCAACGATGAGGCTGCCTCTTGCAGGTGAAATAAGACATCTATTTCATTCTACACTTCACTTGTATTTTCAGTTGTAAATGAGCAGCAAAAAAAAAATGCTTTTAAATCTATGTAATCTTTATAAATAATAAGTATGCATTTTTATATAAAGTATACAGAAATATCAGTTGTAAAAATGTCATTCAAAAACGGACCTCTGTGCAACCGACGCAAGGAAGCACACCCTACAATTTCCCCAGAAATTGTACCCTCTCTAGTTTTTTTTTTTACACACAATCTTCCCGTTTATCCTGGTAGGCATTTACAGATCCAGTACTCACATAGTCTCAATGATGTTGCCCACTTTGTGCTGGTAGGCCCGTCTGTGCAGGCAGTTCCTGGTGTGGAACATGTCATACAGGTTACCTACTTCCTGTTGAAGGAGAAACATCAAGGGTACAGTTAACAAACTTTAAATAGGTTGTCATAATCAGTTTGAAGGTTGAGGGTTAGCCAGGCTACAGCACCTTATCTCTGGTACAGATGTGCTTCTTCCCGTCCACCTCACACACTCGGGCAAACTTCAGAAAGCGGTGGTAGTCAAAGTTATTTTGAATGCCCAGGTGGTAGCAGTCCCTGTGTGTATGTGTGTGTGTGTGTCAGAAAGAGAAAGAGAGGAAAATGTGTTACAGCATGGTTAATTATGCTGAAGAACAGTTATTTTGTTTGTGGTTGAACTTACCGGGCAAAGTAGTCCCATTTGTCAACATCGATGCCGTTTCTCTTGTTGGCTACAATCTCATAAAGGAAGGATTTCTCTTCTTGTCTACCTTTGTAAGGCCACTGGGAATGGGAGTCGAAATGCATAAGGAGCTTCCATAACAACGAACATAAAAACAAGTTTTTAATCAGCTTTTAAGTCAACCTTGGATGTTTTCATTGGATCTCACCGATGCCCCTGTGGTTTTGTCTGTCGGTCCAGCGATTTGTTCCTTGATGAAGTCCAGGTCTTCAGGCAGAACCAGACCATGCTGCTCCATCACTTCAGCCAGTTCATTCTTGTGCACCAGGTGGTCGAACATGGCCAGGGAAGCCATCTCATGCTGCAGAGCACGACAACAATTTAAAAAAAAAGTACAGGTACACTGCCCCACCCTCAAACTTACATAAAAAGGCAATCATTCTTTTCTCAAGTGCCCTACACAATCTTTATTTATTTAATAATGTGAGTCACATATGTCGTACATGTGAGCGTAACTCATGTTTATCTACCTCTTATCACCAAGGGCTGTAATAATGACTCCATATTTCCAATAGAGTTATTGCTGCTGTTCTGCACCTGTACATATTTGCAGACTATATACCATTATGCCATTGTCCCAGTCTAACTTGGTGGGAATATACATTATGGAAGGAAAAATATAAAATGTTGTATACACAGTATATATTATCTTGGAAACAGTGGACTCTGAAAGCTATGGAGTTTACAAAGCATGTTTGTACAAAGGCCAGGACACCATGTCATAATGGGTGTTGAGAAATGCTTTCCCTCAATTGTTTGTATTTGTCTGTGTGTGCGTGTGCTTTCTGAATGAAAGTATTGTGGGGGGAAAAAACACACCGAATGCTGCTTTTCAGAGTCTTAACGGACAAAATCCCTTTACCTTCCATTTGGTTTCTGGACGGACTTTGGGGATGAACATCCCGTCGAACATGTGGGAGAATGGGCCATGTCCTGTATATGCATAAAAGAAAAAGGTTAGGCTGGGATGTCAAAACAAAGAAAAGGGGGGGCGGCGTAATTCAGTTCCAATTGAGTTTTTATTTTTTGTTTGTTTTATATTCTGTCTTTTTTGATTTTACAAAAAACAAGGTATTTGCAGACGATTAGCTTAAATTGAGGTAATTCCCTTTGTATCAGCTGAACCACATGGCAATTCAAGCACCTTTACACACATTCTTATATATATTACCCATATTCCAGGCTATTGTTAGGCTATAGTTGAGAATGTCAATATTAGGCTGCAGGTGTATTCAATTGTGTTGTTAAGGCTTGTAGTATACCCTTTGTCTAGTCCTGATTCAAGGCTTTGTTTTTGCCATGGTGACATGAAGTGATATAACAACATGGGAAACACAGCATGATGATACACATTCATAATACTCAGTCATAAAGTCATACAACTCAAATAAAAGCTATAAAAGCACTCTTGCATAAGACCAGACTCAACCCATTTCAACAGGTTCAGCAAAACAATCACCGGTGAGCTCAATTATGGAAAACAATCCAACTCTCCAAGAACTTTGGAATCCTAACATGGGGCACATGTTATAATTTACAGTTCATCCAAAACAGTCTGAACTTGAACCATCTGGTAATTATATTCTTTTGACCTCAAATACAGAGTACAGGACCAAGATAAGCATTCAATCCTATGCTTTTACTTTCTGAATGAGCACTTGTAGAAATGTATCCTGTCCATCTCTCACCACAGCACTGCTTGTGGGGGAAGTGGGAGTCAGCCCTTCCTACCACGGACAGGGTTCCGTTCCATTCGACGCACCCAATTCTGAACTGTTCTGAGCATTTTGACCAAAAACACATTGTTCTAAACCTGAAAAGTTGGATCCAAGCCGATACCCCCAAAACACCGGCTTTCCTTGACCTGAAGTGCGAACTGTGACCACATCAGAGGGTGTAAGTAAGTAAGTAAGTAAGACTTTATTTATATAGCACATTTCATACAAGAATTGCAGCTCAAGGTGCTTTACATAAAATCAATAAAAACAATAATACAAGTGATAAACAATTCAAACAAAAATAAAAATCCCAATAAGATCTCTGTTCAAGAGAGAAACCAACTTTAAACATGCATCTTAAAAGTAACAATAATATAATTAATAAAAGTAGGAAAACCCTTTTGAGATAAAATTACTTAAATGCTTCGGTAAAAAGGTAGGTTTTAAGCTGTCTTTTAAAAATGTCTAGAGTGTTTGCTTCCCTAATATTTATGGGTAATTTGTTCCATAGTTTTGGGGCGTAATTGACAAAGGCCGAATCACCAATCTTCTTATGACTGCTTCTGGTGACCTTTAATAGGCCTGCATTTGATGATCGCAGTGTTCTAGCTGGTGTGTAGTTTATAAAGGAGTTAGCAATGTAGCTAGGTCCTTGTCCGTGTAGAGCTTTGTATGTGAGGAAAAGGACCTTAACCCTCGTGCTGCCTTCGGGTCACATGACCCAAAGGTTCATAACGAACCATCGTTGTGTTTACCCAATTTTACCCAATACAAAAACAAATAAAAATAATTTTCTTTTAACCTTCGCAATGTGGGGGGTCTGAGACAGCCCAACGGTTAAAAGAAAATGCTTCACTTTGTTTTTGTATGCGGTAAAGTTGTCGCAATACGACGGTGGGTCACAATGACTGATGGGTCAGAACGACCCGAAGATAACACAAGGGTTAAAGTCAATTCTGAAGGTAACAGGGAGCCAGTGCAAAGTAGCTAGGACAGGACTAATGTGTTCTCTCCTTTTAGTTTTGGTTAATAATCTAGCTGCAGAATTTTGAATGAGCTGTAGTCTTTCAGTGGTTTTCTTGGGAATACCAGTGAAAAGTGCGTTACAGTAGTCCAGCCGGCTGGATATAAAAGCATGAATTAACTTCTGCATCATTTTGGTTTATGAATGGTCGTACCTTTGCTATATTCCTCAGGTGAAAGAAAGCTGTTTTGGTCACTTTATTAATGTGAGAGTTGAAATTCAAATCTGAGTCCAGGATTACACCGAGATTCTTCACCTCTGGTTTAAGACAGGGGGTTAAACCTCCAAGATTCTTAATAAGCATCTCTCTTTTGGATTTGGGGCCACATAGTAGGACTTCGGTTTTGTCTTCATTTAATTTAAGAAAGTTAGCGTTCATCCATTTGTTTATTGCCAACAGGCAGTTGGTAATGGAATTGATGGCCGTTGCATCGTTGGGTTCAGTGGATATATATAGTTGTGTGTCATCCGCATAGCTATGG
Organism: Osmerus eperlanus; assembly: GCF_963692335.1. Classification (NCBI taxonomy): domain Eukaryota; kingdom Metazoa; phylum Chordata; class Actinopteri; order Osmeriformes; family Osmeridae; genus Osmerus; species Osmerus eperlanus. Next base: position 7,222,568 of record NC_085021.1, read on the forward strand.
AAATCTATGTTATGTTCTCTGATTATGTCGCCGAGTGGTAACATATAAAGAGAAAAAAGTAATGGACCTAAGCAGCTTCCTTGAGCAACCCCGTAGCAGTTCTCATGTTTCTTGGACCTATGGTCACCTAAACTAACATAAAACTTCCTTCCTGTGATATATGATTTCATCCAGTTCAATACACTATCCGTGAACCCAATAAGCTTTTCCAGTCTATTGATTAGGATGTCGTGATCAATTGTATCAAATGCTGCACTGAGATCTAACAGGATAAGGATAGAGACTTTATTTGCATCAGAGTTTAGTCTGAGGTTGTTAATTATTTTGGTGAGAGCAGTTTCAGTACGGTTTCGGTGTGTCATATAGGAACAAGAGGATGGAGAAGAAAACGTTGGAGAAGTCAAGTGAGGGGAAAAAAAGAGCCTGTAGTGGTCTGCTGATGAGCCCCAATGCTTGGTGACATGTTGGTCATCTCTCCTGAAGATCAGGAGCCGCTAGGGAGCACCAAGGGTGAGCTGCGTGCAAAACTAGTCGACGAGTTGGCCGAAGTTGGGTTCACTCAAAGGCAAAAACAAATGCCAAACAAATGCCAAGCAAAACAAATGCTCCACACACCATCGATGACGCATCCTTGATTACGATGGTTCAGATCAAAACGGGTGGAAAAGTGGGCGGGCTCACTAAGCACCAAGGTTCCAAGAATCCTGAACGGAACCGGTTAACCTTTTCATGTTCCTGTTAAATTTGCCTGAAAACGCCTAAACAGCATACCCAAAGTAAATTGGAAGCTGTTCTTGAACCATTTGGAGTACATGCATGTAAATGATCTCTTTTGAAAGCTGACACTCTGAAGTTATGTCCCCTGTTGTCAGGACCCCTGTCAGTCCTTCTAGTGTTGAGTAATAGAAGCTTGAACACAAGGAAAGTGAAAATTTCTATTTCCGCCTAGATTTTGTTTTGAAAACAGAGGCCTGAATAGGCCTAGAGGTGGTAGGTATTATCTGGAAGACTAAATTGGACCACAGGTTGAAGCCTTACCCAATTAAAATCAAAAGTCAAACATAATACCACAATATATTCATATTTGACACATGTTTTTATAAGAGTACATCCAGGAATTTTCTAAAAGGGTCTTTTGGAGACTCCAAAATGACCCTTTGTAACCAAGGTCAAGGTCAAATAAAAAGGTATTATTTTTCATAATTGTTATCTCTAATGAAAGGTGGTACTTAGAACTATCATATATAATAGCTAAATCCCTAATTAGTAATACTGAAACACAAAAACTGAAGCATGAACACATTGGAGTGCTTTATCTGATTCCAAGGATTGGCGCACAAAGAACACTGATTCTGTCAACCATATTGCGCAATCGACTGTTATTTTGAAGGCTCCACAGACGCATACAAATGAGGTATTGGCATTTTCAGCTAGCTGTCAGCTACAAGGCTAACGAGCTAATTTCAGAGCCAGTCGAAGCCAGTTCGAGAAATTTGTTTAGAACGAGTGTGGGGGGGGGGGGCGGGGGGGGGCAGGACGCACAGACCTAGTTGGCTTTAGAGGGCTGTCAACGGGGCATGGAAGCTCCTATTGGGTCGAACAAGGTGTCAATCAAAAGGGGAGGGTTCAACGGACATTTTGAGACCTTCATTTTGTAAATACTCTGTTGATAAATCTGAGAAAATAACACTTTTATGTGAACAAGTTGTTTCTTCCGTCGGCTAACTTGCATAATGAAACAAAGGATAATGGCTATTCATGAACGTAAAACATTGTATTTGGACGAATTACTTTACATGGTTAGATACTTTGAACCCTTGGGACTTACGCAGATCAAGTTTTGATGGCATAATTTGCACACCTGGACCTATTTGAACAACTTAGGGTGAGTACAACTTTTTTCTTTGGCATTGTTGAAGGAATGTTCACCGGAAAAAGACGTTGACTTTGCTTGCTATTGCGACTTGATCTTGAATTGGTTTATTTCAATGGAAGCACAAGAATCGTAGCTTTCCAACGATGTATAACATGTGTAGCGTCTAAAAAATATATTTTTTAGAATTTAGTGCGTCGTAACTGAGGAAGGGGGAGGCAGCATTTTTGTCTCGCGAGCGAAACAGGAGCGTAAACAGGTTTTAAGGAACCAGGCCAACTTGTTTGGGGGGTTTGAGTGCAGTCATTACAGTTCATAGAGGGTGAACAAGGTTGAGTGTGTGTTTTCCTCACCCAGGTCGTGGCAGAGGCCAGCGATCTGCACACAGAGGATGTCTCTGCGAGAGATGAGAAGTTCTGGCTGTCGATCATTCAGCTCCTGGACCAGTCGCCCTGCCAGGTGACCTAAGCAGCTTCCTTGAGCAACCCCGTAGCAGTTCTCATGTTTCTTGGACCTATGGTCACCTAAACTAACATAAAACTTCCTTCCTGTGATATATGATTTCATCCAGTTCAATACACTATCCGTGAACCCAATAAGCTTTTCCAGTCTATTGATTAGGATGTCGTGATCAATTGTATCAAATGCTGCACTGAGATCTAACAGGATAAGGATAGAGACTTTATTTGCATCAGAGTTTAGTCTGAGGTTGTTAATTATTTTGGTGAGAGCAGTTTCAGTACGGTTTCGGTGTGTCATATAGGAACAAGAGGATGGAGAAGAAAACGTTGGAGAAGTCAAGTGAGGGGAAAAAAAGAGCCTGTAGTGGTCTGCTGATGAGCCCCAATGCTTGGTGACATGTTGGTCATCTCTCCTGAAGATCAGGAGCCGCTAGGGAGCACCAAGGGTGAGCTGCGTGCAAAACTAGTCGACGAGTTGGCCGAAGTTGGGTTCACTCAAAGGCAAAAACAAATGCCAAACAAATGCCAAGCAAAACAAATGCTCCACACACCATCGATGACGCATCCTTGATTACGATGGTTCAGATCAAAACGGGTGGAAAAGTGGGCGGGCTCACTAAGCACCAAGGTTCCAAGAATCCTGAACGGAACCGGTTAAGGAACCAGGCCAACTTGTTTGGGGGGTTTGAGTGCAGTCATTACAGTTCATAGAGGGTGAACAAGGTTGAGTGTGTGTTTTCCTCACCCAGGTCGTGGCAGAGGCCAGCGATCTGCACACAGAGGATGTCTCTGCGAGAGATGAGAAGTTCTGGCTGTCGATCATTCAGCTCCTGGACCAGTCGCCCTGCCAGGTGGCCCACTCTAGACCGACACAAACACACACACAACCAGTTAACAGTAAGCACACAGCAACCATCGAACTAAATCAAATACACATTTCAAAACAAATGAACTCCTTCCTACCCTATGGAGTGTTCAAAGCGGTTGTGGGTCGCCCCGGGAAAGACAAAGTAGGTCCCCCCAAGCTGCTTGATGAAGCGAAGTCTCTGGAACTGGGGTGTGTCAATGATGCGGACCAGCAGAGGGTGCATCTCCACATGCCCATGTATGGGATCATTGAACACCTGAAGGTTGAAACAGGTCGGGAATAAGAAATCACTACTACTACAACCACTAAGGTTGGGCAATTCATCAAATTCCTGATCTGAGCTAACAACTTTGAAATCACAGAAAACTAAGATTTTAGCTTTGCATTAGTTCATATAATATATGTATTGAATTCTCGAACGGAATCAGTGACAAATGGATTACGCCTGTGCATGACGTCTCTCTTTGAGATGCTTTTAATAGTGGGCCTTCAGTATTGACCTGTTAGAAATCAGCAAGGGTACAGGAGGTGAAATACCTGATAGGGCTGGGCAATTATTACAGCTTCGCCCAGCATGTGAGATGACTAAAATCAGCTGCCAGCAGTGAACACTCCTCCAATACCTGATAGGGCTGGGCAATTATTACAGCTTCGCCCAGCATGTGAGATGACTAAAATCAGCTGCCAGCAGTGAACACTCCTCCAATACCTGATAGGGCTGGGCAATTATTACAGCTTCGCCCAGCATGTGAGATGACTAAAATCAGCTGCCAGCAGTGAACACTCCTTAACTGGAAAGATGGCTTTTTGTGGTCTAATTTTATAAACATGTATTAAGAGGATATATCATACTAAATACCCACTATTACTCGGAAGAGCACGAATGAGGTCTTTCGAGGGCTTGAATCTACGCTATTGTCTTTGCCCAGTGGCGAGTACATGGTGTAAGACTGGGTGTCAACCTGCCCCCACCTCTCATATGATAAAATCTGGAGTTGCTTGACGGTCTCAACTTGATGGCTCTCACACCCCATTGTGTAACTTACTGTAGCATTGCTAGTCATATGTTGATAAGTAAGGGTCAAGATTTGGTCTGATTGGTTGTTCTTGTGTATAAAAGGAATTGCGAAGCATTGTTCCGTGGATTCTTGATCTCCTCTGGGCTTCTCCTCAGCTCTGGCTTGTCCTTGTACTCCTTCCTCACATCTTGCTTTCTATCTCTGGTTTACAATAATCATGGTAGTGTAGCTAAGAGTTAACCTTCATTTTGTTACATGTTTGCCTTGTAATTGATTTCATTAATTTGCAATGTTATTTACGTTTAGTCATTTAGCAGACGCTCTTATCCAGAGCGACTTACAGTAAGTACAGGGACATTTCTCCCGAGGCAAGTAGGATGAAGTGCCTTGCCACACATATGCCCTATAAAGGTGCAGGGAGCTGGAAAAATTTAGTTAGTCGTCATGCCTATCATTTTTGCTTGACACATCAACAGCTCCAGGGCACGACTAAACAATAGACAGAGAGAACAGAGAGACAATACACACGTCATGATGAGCTTCTTCCTGTTTGTGTGCACCTTTGACCTTGGCGATTCACCCTCAAAAATGTACACAACACCCTTTCTATTGTTCCTACCACCAACTGGGCCACCCTCATGCAGACTCACCGGTCTTGCATCTTTGTGTGTTTTCAAACTTGTTTACTTTTTGTATCCTCCCCCTCCTCTCCCTCCCTCCCTCCCTCCCTCCCTCCCTGCCTCCCTCCCTCCCTCCCTCCCTCCCCCCCCTCCCTCCCTCCCTCCCTCCCTCCCCTCTCTCCCTCCTTCCCCCCCTTCCCTCTCCCTCCCTCCCTCCCTCCCCCCCTTCCCTCTCCCTCCCTCCCTCCCTCCCTCCCCCCCTTCCCTCTCCCTCCCTTCCTCCCTCCCTCCCTTCCTCCCTCCCTTCCTCCCTCCCTCCCTCCCTCCCTCCCTCCCTCCGGCCTTGAAAGAGGAAGCAGAATGAAAGTGTGTGGTGTTACCTTGATAGTCTCGGCTACTATCTGCCAGAGCTTCCGCAGGCTGTGCAGGACCTGCAGTCTGGTGCCAAGGGGTCTAAGGGAGGCAATGCCCCACAAGAGATATGAGAAGTAGACCTAAACACAGTGAAACTAGGCTAAAACATCCTTGACATACAGATAAAGACTATTTTGTTTGTGTGAGAACCCGGTCTCGGACTGTCCCGGACTGTCCAGCAAGTGCACTGGTCCCGGACTGTCCAGCAAGTGCACTGCAATCCAACAATTCAAAAGACTTTGGCTTTGACAGTACATGTACAGCTGTTTTTCTTATAGACTGAACACTTGTGGCATACCACTGCCTTGCCATCCATTAAAGTGGCTTACCAACCACAACCCACCTGGGAAACAGTGGTGCGCACGCATGCACGCACGCACACACGCACACAACATGATTCAGGGCTCTCTGAGATTTGATAGGCTGTGCAGGAGCACAAACTGCATAGATCACTGAAGTATTGAGGTTTGCGACTTGATATGGGTGTCCCAAAACTAACCTCTACAATCCTCAGATTTGTACTGTAGTTGTAAAAGGGCATTTATTTTCAGTTATGCAAGTTATCTTAATTAATCAAATGCATACATCCAGAGGAAGTATTTAGCATAAACAGTTTGGCGTTTCTTTTCTGTTGAATTTGTATTGCTGCTGTTGTGATATAAATTAGGCCTAGTGAAAGTGCTAATGACAGGAATTGCATGTTTAATTGAGCCAAACAAAAACACACACTTACTCTATCCCCATCTTCTCCAGCTGTGTTTCAGTAATGTAGCGTAGCCCTACTCCTGTGATCTTCTCCTCTATGGAAACAAACGAAGAAGAAAATGTAAGGATACCACTTTTTTTAAGAAAAGAGATTGGACCAGAGTTGTGTTTCACCTTCCAGGCATGGGCGGAAATCCCGGGGGGGACAGGGGGGACACGACCCCCCCAATCCTGGGAAAAATATGATTTGTCCCCCCCAATAAATCACTGTAAACATAACTATGTAATTTCAACAACATTGATAATATGCAATGAAAGCGCTTTGCTGATTATGGACACAATGGCGCTTTTTGAAGTTTAAAAAGATTTCAAACCCCGCCCTTGGTCCCACAATGGTTTGATCCACAGCCCCAGCCCTCAGCAGTGATGCAGGTACGTGTGTGAAAATCGGACAGTATCTGTTTGTGTCGTTGGTGGCTGATGTCCAGTAAGTAGTTGTAATATCTGACAAGGTGACTTGTCAGAGTGTCTACCATTTGAAATGCACGTGGCTAACGTGAAATCAATCCAGTTAATCGCACCATAGCGATTTCACTATGTTGGCAGGGTTCACACACACTAAGCTAGCTGCATTTGCATAGCTAGCAAACAAACCGATAGAGAAAACATTAGCTAGCAATATTCCATTTGGCGTCGTCAAAAGATGGAAACTTTGCTATCGTCAATTTAATCCAAGATCAGCACGGATATTGTAGTTCTTCTAAATCCATTTGCCATGCGTAGCGATACTGAACAGAACTATACTATATTCTACCATTGTCATAATTATCTTAAATGGTCTAGTTGCAAAAGCTAAATCGTCTCTAGGGACTTTGAAGCACCTGTGTGCCGATCTGGAGTAAACTGGCTATAACAAAGATGATGGCAAATACCACACAAACGGAATTGGGGCTCGCTAGCTGCATATTCAGCTATTTTGGGAAGCCAGCCAAATATAAAACCAAAACATGAATTATATTAAAATGACAAAAGGTTGCAGTTTGCGTTGTGTAAAGGGTGAACTCATACAGCTGTCAATCCAGCTGTCAATGCAATCCGTTTCACCTTTCCTAACTGACTGTCTAGCTACCTGGTAGATGAACCAAGATTAATTTGAGGCAATGGTATTGTTGTTGTGATTAATTGTGTAGTATTGGGTACTGGTAGTTAGGAGGATGGCAAACATCTTATTTCTTTTCTAGGAGACAGACTGTGAGTCAGTGAGGGTGGTGAAAGGGAAAGAGCCAGGGAGAGACTTCAGATGATAGTGTCACAGCCATGGCAGGTCCGGGGGTCAACCTTTTTGCCAGCAGCACCAGTATAGGAGACAGTGGCACAGCACTGTCTAGTCACCTCAGTGGTGGCACAGAACCATATCAGCCACACCCACAATTTATAGAACCGCAGACTCTTGCCAACAAAGTGTTGACATTTCAAGAGAAATGGTTTTGCGATTTCCCCCAACTTTATGATGTATTTGTATTTATAGGACATTTATTTATTTATTTATGTTGTAAATACTGTACACCTGCATTCATACTTGACTGATAAGAAACACTACTATAACTACATTTGAACAAGTTGAGACGACCCTTCAGTTACTAACTATAAATGATCCAGGAGTATTACTTATGGTTCCTCAATATACATTTAACATATTACAATGTAGGCTGTGTTACAGCAGTCATTTTGGTGTCCCCCTCAGAAATTGCTCTTGAGAAAATGTCATATAATTGTCCCCCCCAAAGTTGATAGCAGATTTTCGCCACTGATAGTCACACTCGTTTTAGATTTGCCAGGTGAAAACTGAACGGCAGGGTTTTCTGCCTGTTTGAACAAGCGGACTTCATATTATAACGCTAAGTCGTAAGCAGGCTACAAAGTATTAAATGTCATGGACGTACACGAGACACTTTTAGCGAGGTTAACCCTGCTAGCACTTAGTTGGGATGACAACCATTAGTATGGTATAGAAAGAGTCCAAAAAAGAAAGAGGGCAAAATGATGTTCCTTCTACAACACTCAAATTGTATAGCATGACCAAATAGTTGGTAGAGGCAGACTCCGCTAGGCTAGGCTGTATGTGCTAGCTAGCCACCTACACATGTAAAACGCGTGTAAGCTAATAGATATGCTGGCTAGGTAGAATCAGAAACCAACCTCTGAACCTCTCTTCCAATGACCCGAGTCCTTCCTGACACATGTATCGGCAAGTGTCTTCAACGTCCCACTGCATGAAGTCCCTGTTTCGCCTAACGACCGAGACTCGTTTCTCTGGTGTTTTGAAATGATTAGCCACCGGCAAATCCTCTCTTGGACGTTTTCGACTATCCATTTTGATTGTCTACTCTACCCGATTATCTATGATTAGAGTGATCTGATAGCAATGTTGAAGATGACTTCTAGATTTCGCGCCAAATAGTTTGATCGTACTGTACTGCTTGCAGTGAATTTCGAAAAAAAAAATGCCGACGTCAAGCCCGGCATTTATAGCCTAGGTTCTGACGTAGGCCTATGGGTAGCCTGGATGGGCGGGCTGTAGTAGCACAAGACAGTTCATTCTGGTCCATGCCTGGTATGGTTCTTGTAAATATGCAATATTATATAAAGGTCTCAGGTCACTAAAGTAGTTTTTGTGTGTGAATTACACTTTTTAATTTAAATGTTTTAGTTTTAACTTATAGTGGAGTTATTCGGCAGGTCAAGTGCTATGGCCTTCCCATAATAATAATAATAATAATGATAATAATAATAGCTTAATAATCATAATCGTAATCATAATCATAGTAAGATGGCTTAACAATAATTAGTCATTTTGTTTTAGAAATTGTGCATTTATTCGGTAGGCCATAGCAAGTAGATTGGTCCTAACCAGACTCTACATTTCATTTGTACAGAGAGTCTGGGCTCGCTCCATTGACAAGCGTTATCTTCCTTTTAAGGCGGGTACTCTGTTGAAGTTTAAAACTATTGGATATGCTCAGAGCCACTCTGATCTGCCATAACCAATCGCTAACGTTCGCCTTAGCCAACTCCTTCCATGGGCGGAAATCCCGGGGGGGACAGGGGGGACACGACCCCCCCAATCCTGGGAAAAATATGATTTGTCCCCCCCAATAAATCACTGTAAACATAACTATGTAATTTCAACAACATTGATAATATGCAATGAAAGCGCTTTGCTGATTATGGACACAATGGCGCTTTTTGAAGTTTAAAAAGATTTCAAACCCCGCCCTTGGTCCCACAATGGTTTGATCCACAGCCCCAGCCCTCAGCAGTGATGCAGGTACGTGTGTGAAAATCGGACAGTATCTGTTTGTGTCGTTGGTGGCTGATGTCCAGTAAGTAGTTGTAATATCTGACAAGGTGACTTGAGTGTCTACCATTTGAAATGCACGTGGCTAACGTGAAATCAATCCAGTTAATCGCACCATAGCGATTTCACTATGTTGGCAGGGTTCACACACACTAAGCTAGCTGCATTTGCATAGCTAGCAAACAAACCGATAGAGAAAACATTAGCTAGCACTATTCCATTTGGCGTCGTCAAAAGATGGAAACTTTGCTATCGTCAATTTAATCCAAGATCAGCACGGATATTGTAGTTCTTCTAAATCCATTTGCCATGCGTAGCGATACTGAACAGAACTATACTATATTCTACCATTGTCATAATTATCTTAAATGGTCTAGTTGCAAAAGCTAAATCGTCTCTAGGGACTTTGAAGCACCTGTGTGCCGATCTGGAGTAAACTGGCTATAACAAAGATGATGGCAAATACCACACAAACGGAATTGGGGCTCGCTAGCTGCATATTCAGCTATTTTGGGAAGCCAGCCAAATATAAAACCAAAACATGAATTATATTAAAATGACAAAAGGTTGCAGTTTGCGTTGTGTAAAGGGTGAACTCATACAGCTGTCAATCCAGCTGTCAATGCAATCCGTTTCACCTTTCCTAACTGACTGTCTAGCTACCTGGTAGATGAACCAAGATTAATTTGAGGCAATGGTATTGTTGTTGTGATTAATTGTGTAGTATTGGGTACTGGTAGTTAGGAGGATGGCAAACATCTTATTTCTTTTCTAGGAGACAGACTGTGAGTCAGTGAGGGTGGTGAAAGGGAAAGAGCCAGGGAGAGACTTCAGATGATAGTGTCACAGCCATGGCAGGTCCGGGGGTCAACCTTTTTGCAAGCAGCACCAGTATAGGAGACAGTGGCACAGCACTGTCTAGTCACCTCAGTGGTGGCACAGAACCATATCAGCCACACCCACAATTTATAGAACCGCAGACTCTTGCCAACAAAGTGTTGACATTTCAAGAGAAATGGTTTTGCGATTTCCCCCAACTTTATGATGGTTCAATTGAGATTATTTTAGATGAGACTGCACCATGCCCATTGTAATTACATAAACTGCACCCATACAGTGTACAGTACATACTGGCCTTTCTTGGTATTGCTGGTTGTAAATACTGTACACCTGCATTCATACTTAACTGATAAGCACTGCGCTGACCAGCTGTAGCACTGCGCTGACCAGCTGTAGCACTGCGCTGACCAGCTGTCTCCGGTGTTTACCTACATCTTTAACACCTCCCTTGAGACATGCCATGTGCCAGCCTGTCTCAAGTCCTCCACCATCATCCCTGTGCCCAAAAAGCCAAGGCCAACAGGACATAATGACTACAGACCCGTCGCCCTGACCTCTGTGGTAATGAAGTCTTTCGAGCGCCTGGTGCTGGCACACCTTAAATCCATCACTGACCCTCTACTGGACCCCCTGCAGTTTGCCTACAGAGCCAACAGGTCTGTGGACGATGCAGTTAACATGGCCCTCCACTTCACCCTACAGCACCTGGACTCCCCAGCATCCTATGCCAGGATCCTGTTTGTGGACTTCAGCTCTGCCTTCAATACCATCATCCCCGCCCTGCTTCAGGACAAGCTCTCCCAGCTGAACGTGCCCGACTCCACCTGCAGGTGGATCACAGACTTCCTGTCTGACAGGAAGCAGTGCGTTAAGCTGAGAACACAAGTCTCTGACTCCCGGTCCATCAGCACCGGATCACCTCAGGGCTGCGTCCTTTCTCCTCTGCTCTTCTCCCTGTACACCAACAGTTGCACCTCCAGTCACCCGTCCGTCAAACTCCTGAAGTTTGCGGACGACACCACCCTTATTGGGCTCATCTCTGGTGGAGACGAGTCTGATTATAGGTGGGAAGCGGCCAACCTGGTGACCTGGTGCAGCCAGAACAACTTAGAGCTCAATGCTCTTAAGACAGTGGAGATGGTTGTGGACTTCAGGAGGAACACAGCCCCACTCACCCCCATCACCCTGTGTGACTCCCCAGTCAACACTGTGGAGTCCTTCCGCTTCCTGGGCACTATCCTCTCCCAGGACCTCAAGTGGGAACTGAACATCAGCTCCCTCATCAAGAAAGCACAACAGAGGATGTACTTCCTTCGGCAGCTGAAGAAGTTCAACCTGCCAAAGACAATGATGGTGCACTTCTACTCAGAGTCCATCCTCACCTCCTCCATCACCGTCTGGTACGCTGCTGCCACTGCCAAGGACAAGAGCAGACTGCAGCGTATCATCCGCACTGCTGAGAAGGACATTGGCTGCAATCTGCCTACCCTCGAGGACCTGCACACCTCGAGGACCCTGAGGCGAGCGAGGAAGATTGTGGCCGACTCCTCCCACCCTGGACACTCCCTGTTTCAGTCACTCCCCTCCGGCAGAAGGCTGCGGTCCATCAGGACCAATACCTCACGCCACAAAAACAGTTTCTTCCCTTCCGCTGTTGGCCTCTTCAACAAGGCCAAGGGACCACACTGACTCTAATGACTTCTTGCTTAAAACACACTGCTTTTTGCACTGCATTACAAAATGGTATCTTGTACATTTGTATTTTTTTTATTTTTTTTATTTTTATATTGTAATTTACGTCAACTTATATTTTATTTTATTGTATATTTAATTCTATTCTAATCCCACTTAGTACTGCTAGTTTATGTACCCTTAGTATAGATAGTCCACATATTTAAATTTTAGGTATATGTTTATTGTATGCACCTTCCTGCCAAAGCAAATTCCTTGTCTGTGCAAACTTTCATGGCGAATAAATCCCATTCTGATTCTGATTCTGATAAGAAACACTACTATAACTACATTTGAACAAGTTGAGACGACCCTTCAGTTACTAACTATAAATGATCCAGGAGTATTAATTATGGTTCCTCAATATACATTTAACATATTACATTGTAGGCTGTGTTACAGCAGTCATTTTGGTGGCCCCCTCAGAAATTGCTCTTGAGAAAATGTCATATAATTGTCCCCCCCAAAGTTGATAGCAGATTTTCGCCACTGACTCCTTCACGACTAACGGAGCTAGCTGGAAAATCAAACGAACCCCGTGGGGATCAAAGATTGTTCTTGTTCCGGCTTTAACTTCTGGATATTCGGCAGCGTTGCCACAACGGACCGAATGGCTTGGCTCGCATCTTTCTCCGCCGCCATTACGGAACTACAACACAAACTAGCGCACGACATCATCGTCATCGTTCTCAGCCACTCTGATCTGTTCGCTGATTGGACAGGTAGAAAATTAACCGGAGACATCTGACCCCCCCCCCCCCCCCAGGACGCAATCCGCACGCATGATGTACCCCCTCAACCAGCACGTCTACCAGCCAGCCAAAGTATAAAAACTGCAATGGCTTTACTCAGAAGGGATAATCTGAATAGCACCCTTTTGTTTTAGATAGGCTATTTTCTTCTAAAGGACTCGAGCAGAATCTCCCTGAGCCGAAGATTGTATTACCCCTTTGAACCGAGGTGGATCAATTGTAAACGGAGGTCTGTAACTCTTGTTTATCATTCTCATCACCCAATGTGATACTGTACCAGTTCTCTTTTCCAGAAACCTTGAAGCAGGCACTTTGGTTCCCTCTGCCGGGGAATGGCAGAAGGCACCCATACACAAAAAGTTTGCACTGATACAGTGCTTATGTGGCCTAATGTCACAGCAGGGGCTGATGCTCTCTTTGGTGACATTGTGGGTGTCTAGCGTGATCGTCTTCAGTTTGTACATGGCAAGGACGGATAAGTCACCTGAGATGGTTTGGCTGGTGTGTCAGACATTTTCAGCCATGTAACAGTGAGGTCACATATTCTGACGACAGCTATCAAATAATGTGACCTTTTATGCCCAGGTCCAGCTGTTAAGCAAGCAGAGACCATACCTGATGGGTATCCTTGCTCTAAATGTTATTGCCACAAAAATAAAACCTTTGCTAGAGTTGCTCCTGCCTATAGAATAGTAACTTGGAGTAGCTAGTTCTTCTACAAGTGGAGAATTGGGGCGAGTTAACAAGAAAGTCATCTTGAGTTCACCTCACATGTCTGTGGTGAAGAAAGTGCAAAAGAGAGACAAGAAGACTTCACGTCTGGCAAACAGTTTGATTGCTCAAACTGTGTCAAAGGAGGGAGTGCAATATATTTCTCATATAAAATATAATTTTAAGCAGGGTCAACAAACAATATTCACCACCACTTAAAAACCTTGTGACCAGTTTTGCCAGTGTTTTGGGGGGGAGGGGGGGTGTACTACTAGCACTGAGATGTAATACTAGTAATGCTTTGCCATCCTGCTGGTCCTAATACAAGAGGAGAGGGATGACTACAGGAGTGGTTGTTGATCACCTAATCAATATAATAGAATGAGGAGTGATGAAACATGTGCCTGTGTACATATGCTGATTAAAGAAAAGCTGTAGATGGGATGTTTCTTCCAGGAGAGGGAGCCATTAACCTTTCCATGTATTTGTCATGGAGGGATTATGAAAAAAGGAAATTGACAAGCTACATCTCAAGGTTTCACCTTAGTTAAACCAAATGCGGTGTATCTTTTACACTACGGACATACTTTGAAACTACACACAATACAGAAGTCACTGGTGTGTGTGCAGGTCACAAATACTTGATCTTGCACTTGTATCCAATAGATGTATTTATCAAATCCAACACCAGAGTCCTTCAAAATTAAAGGGGATTAATATTGGAACAATTAATGAATGTCCCAAAAGTGTGTGCAATGGTCACTGGGCAAGTAGCTAAGACTTTAACGGGCCACACACACAGGACCGAATGTTATGCCTCAGAACTGGTGATTTATCAAGGATTTCACAGCCCTAATACTTCTGTTCCCAAACCCCTGAGAGTTGGTAAGTACCCTTGAGAACTGCAAAGAGTCTGTGTGCTTTTTGCTCATTCTACAGGACCTTCTGAGCACACGTGAAGGACCAGGGAGAAAAGCCTCTTGGCTTTAGGATTATGAGTTAAACCGCCGGTATGAATCAGCAATGCCAGACCATTGGCATATTTCAGCATCTTTAGTATCCTTCTATACCATTAAATACTACTTAAAGGAATCAGGAAACAGACCATGACACATTTTTGAATGACAAGAGGCTCCTGTAGCATTAAGACTACATTCCTCTTTGACTTTTTGTTGTTGCTTTTTGTTAATGATGTACATGCTTGTTTGAGCTACTTAGCTAAATACTCATGTTATTGAAACCATAAACAACTGATAGGTCTATGCTGCTAAATAATGGATACCTATGGTTCTATTTGAGATATTTGGTTGCAGTGACCTAGTGTGTTGGAGGTACCAACTAAAGTTGTCATTATTAGTTATTATAGTAAATAAACAAACTGTCAAATATCTGAAGCTTGAAAAGTAAAACACACTGCTCACGTAGTGGACTGTGCCTATAGTATAGGTTCTGGCACACGCAAGATTAGCCAGAAGTAAAACAATGGTGTGCCCAAACAATTGGCATTTGTCTGTTGGCATTTTCCAATTAGGACTTACATTAGTATCACCTGAAAATGTTGTTGCTATCATCTCACAGGCCCTGGTATGAATATGGTTGACATTGAGCTGGGATTTTCTATTAACTTTTTTTTTCTTTCCCCAAATCCTAATTAATCAAATTGAGCAGTTGAAATCCTTTTATTCTTTGGAAGAAAAGATATGTGGAAATGCTTGTGTTTCATCTATTTTCCTTACATCTGCTTCAGGTGAATTGAAATATGAGTTTGGAGGCACATAGTTCCACTGGTCCCTCTTTCCTCCTTGTATATGTAATGCACATTAACTTCCATTAAGTTCCAAGACAGTGGTTATGCAACTTAGTGGCCATGTCCCAACGTGTTCTGGACACTATCTGCCATAAACACATGTTTACTGCCTCAGTTGATCGAGTGGTCATATATTTCTTTTGTAGATTTTAGAGGAACAAAGAGGCTTTAGGAGTTTTCTCACCGTCACTTTACAATCAATAATCTGATGTCATTATGTTGCAAGATAAGAGTATTGGATCTGCAGATTTTCAAGACAATGATGACTTGCATATCATAAACCCACTCTGCATCTTTCATAATCACCTACACTATGAACAAAATGAAGGACACATAGAGGAAAGTGACCTCTGCTATTCAGAAAGTAGAGCTATTTGGGGTACAAATGAGAGAAAATAACATATTTAGAATTAGAACTTGAACCTAAAAGAAGCACAGGGTCAGGGTTAAGTGCATATGACAGAAATGCATATCAGAAATGCAAGGTGAAACATAAGATATATTCTGTTTGCAATCTACATGTTAGGAAGAAAATCAGGTCCTTCTGCCAGTCATACTGTGTTCCAGGTGGATAGTATATGTACTCACCTGTGTACTCACCCGTGTACTCACCTGTGTACTCACGGCCATATGGTGAAACATTATTTGAATGTATCCAAGATGGCCGTCTAACTGCCAGCACTTTCTCCACACTTATGTACACCGGCCATAGACATAACTGTCCTGATCCCAATCCTGCACTTATCGTGACAATGTCTCTGAACTACACAAATTGATCTTTGTTTGTTTTCACTCTCCATGAATTTCTTTATTGCCATTGAAATATGGAATTGTGATCAGTGCTATAAAGGAACAGAGCTTGTGTCTTCTACCCAAGGACTGCCCCCAGAACCTATACATATTTAGAAGAAGTGAAATGTGTTAATGTAAAGGCTAAATGAACAAACTTTGATTAGGGTAGTTACAATACAGCAGTTGATAATATAATAAAGTTAATTCTGGCACATCCCTCAGGTAGTACATTCTAATTACAATATCAGCACCAGGGAAAACTGAGTGTGTTGATAGTATAATGTACTGTATAAAACCTGAATAAAATACCACCCAAGTAATAGCATGTAGGCCGGTTTTTGTTTTTCATTAATTAATGACAGCATCTGCAAGACATTACAATATGGTCTATTGAACTAATTTATATGGGCATTAACGTCACATTCAATGTTAACATGACTCCCATGACAAATGGGAGTCAACCCAGGCAACTGAACCAGTTTCACCACAACCTACACTTGTATATTTCCTCTCAATACCTGACTTCATGTACAAATGCAAACACAGGCTTGCATAGATGTTTAGATCTTAGATCTTTCATATTCTACAGAAACCATATTCTCAAAATGTTAGAAATAATGTGTATTTCAGTTGATTGAACATCTTTATTCTTTCATAAAGATAAGATTTATTTTCATTCATTCATGTCTTAGCAACAGTCCCTTCTATCAAAGGCAATCTGTCAAGACATTTCATCAGAATGTTCATCATCAGTCTCCAGTGGTAGTCAGTCAAATGTGCATCACTCTTAGTGACTGTATTTTCGGAAAGTCTTCACTGTTCACCCTTAACCGTCCTCGCCCTGGCCCTCTCCTCTTCCTACCTCTGAGCAGAGGGTGTCGAGGTCCTCCTCAGAGCTACAGGTACTTCGTCGGACACTTCTGCAGAAGAGTCTGCGACGCGATTGGGCGCTGAGGTCCAAGAGGTCAAACGAATCGGAGGAGAGGATGCTGTCCTCGCTCACCACGCTAGGGGGCCGACTCAACCTTTCCTGAGGACTGCCGTTGCCCCCGGTGTCCTGGAGAAGCTGCTGCAAGGACTGGGGGAACCGCAGAGGAGCGGAAGAGGAGGAGGATGACGATGAACGGTGGTCGTCGGGCAAGTCGAGACTGCGTGAGAACTTGCCGTTGCGTTTCAGAATTCCCTTTCTTCTCCTCAAGGCTTCGGTGCGCATGGTGAGACTGCCGTCTGAGCTGGGGGTGCGGAGGTGGAGATCAGAAGAGTCCGTCAGAGCCTCCGGACCACCACCCCCTCTCCTCCCCACACCTTCCCCCGCCCCAGAGCCCCTTCTCTCTGGGGAGGAGGAGTAGCCTGACTCCACTCCGTATAGGTTCTTTAGGATCCCCTTCTTAGGCATCTTGGAGGATGGTTGGCTGAATGTGGAGGGGGTAGGCATGCTGGTGGACAGGACTTCCTGGTGCGTGTGTGAGTGTGCTCGGTGAAATGGGGGCGGTGCGTTGCACGCCTGGGTGGAAGAGGACTCCGCTCTCCCAATGTGATGGGGTAGAAAAACCGAGTCGAAACTTCTCTGGGGTTTCAGGATCCCCTTTGGTTTCTTCCTCTCCCCGGAGCCTGTGGAGGCGGAACAAGGAGAGGCGGCGGCGGCGGTGGGAGTTGTAGTGCAAACGGAACTACAAGCTCCCGTTTCATTCTGGGGGATGGTGTTCTCCTTGCGCGACTTCCTCACGCTTGACGCTCCACCACGTACCTTCCCCCCCCCTCCCCGGTCGCCCTTGAGGGGGTAACTGAAGTAGAATGGGTGAGGAGAAGGGTGAGACAGGTGAGGGAGGGAGGGGTCAGAGGACGGGCAGATGGGGTCGATGGGAAGATTGTTTGTAGCTGCCATCTGGTTCTGCAAGTCAATGTAGCGGGCAAGAAGGGGGGAGGGGCAATCCTGGTGGGGTGTCATGGGGCAGTTGCACACGCTCTCCTCATAGCCCCAATTGACCCACCAGTGGCTGGCAACGTCCTCAACGGTAGCCCTCTCATCCACGCGTACCTTCAGCAGCCAGTCTATCAGAGCACATGCATCTGTTTGGAAGACACCGACAAACACACACACACACACACACAGAGATTCAGCGTCATCACATTATCAAACGGTTTATCATTCGTTTCTCAGAAGCTTTAATCCAAAGCAAATCCAACGTCATATAATGTACAGTGTTATCATTTATTCATATCAGTTATTACCATTGGGCTAATTTTAACAAGTCAATCCAGTTGAATGTAAATGATGTGTGTGGACTGTGTAGGGGTATGTGTGTGATCTACCGGGTTGCCAGGTTTACCTGAGGGGGGGTTGGGTCTGCGGTAGCGTCCTTGACGGATCTGCTCTGTCAGGGTGGAGTAGCTCGCTCCGTCGAATGGCATACTGCCATATACCAAGGTGTACAACAGCACTCCCAATGCCCAGCAATCCACCTAACACACACACACATCGTTTCTTTAACATACATGACAAACTCAATGTCCCAGGTTTGACATTCAAGGGAGAGACATCAGGAAGTGAAGACGCGTGTGCTGCCCTCACCTCAGGGCCCACATAGGGCAGTCCTCTGACTATCTCAGGCGAGGCGTAGAGTGGACTTCCACAGTATGTCTGCAGCAAGCTGTTCTTTTGGAAATTGTTGGACAGACCAAAATCAGCCAGCTGCGATGTAAGAGAGAGGGAGAAAATAAATAAATACGTAAACTTGAAGGGAACAATTCATCAATCGTATTTTTCTAAGTGAACCAGTATTGTGCCGTATAAGGGGAATCACACACCCACAGGCATACAACACACATAATAATAACATATTACATTTTAGTGTGTTGTCCACCATGACCAAACACAATAAAAACATAGATTAGCAATAGCCAAAAATAGAAGTGTGGTCATGTTTGGCCAATGCAAGCGCCGGCGAGGAGAGCATGGCCCAACTAAACAGTCACGTAACGGAACAAGCACTCATGGCAGGAAGGCTCCCAGATAGCCAGACTGAGGCTCCTCGCTATCTGAAATGAATTCTAACACATACTGTACACACTTGCAAGTACACACACACATACTCTCTCTCTACTCTTTATGAGTCGCTCCATCTCTGCTGTGAAACAAAATATAAACGGTGAATGGACCGCCGACAGAGTAGCAGAAGAGAATATAATTCAATGATTTTATAATGCTAATCCAACTATTTATAACCTGTACAGAGTGATGCTTGTCTATGCCCAAAACATGTGTGTACAAATCTGGTGACCCCACAGGACATGAACGTTACATAGGCTTGTTATGCTAGACATCATTTGTGTGCTGGTCATTTTGATAATGTGTGTGTGTGTGTACATTGTTTTGGGCAATAATGCCGATCAAGCACAGTAGTCTGGTGGTTTAGCTCTGTTTATGTTCATGGATTCTTGTTGAGAGGCACATCTTCACTGTGAACCAGCCTACAGTAGCCATCTGTTTATACACACATATACAGTACAGACACACATTCTGATTCTCTCCTAATCATATCTCTCGGAACATGCCGTGGGATTAGCTGAACTAATATTAGAGCCCTCTGCCTAATGTCCAGCTCCCTTCCCTCCTCACACAACTTTCAGTGGAGAAACAGGCTCAGAAATACTGGTTGTTGTGACATTATTAAAGTGATAAAAAAACTCAAATCCTAATCTCTAAATCCCCTGACTGACATCCCCCCCACATCTAAATTTGCTTTAGTCTAGTATGTTCTGTGTAAGAACATACCCAAGTATTAATAGTTAAATCCATTCAATCTTAGTGTATAAACAGTTTACAGCATGCAAATATACAACTACTCTAAATACAACTTTGGTTCAAAATGGATGCTAGCCTGCAGTGTGTGACTGTCTCTATAGAATGCTTGACCGAAATAAGCACAGTGGTACCCTCATCATGCACACAGCCATTAGTCTGTAGGAAAACAATGAACGCCTCCATCTTTCCTATGGGAGCACACAGTGCAGACATACAGTACCCTGTGCATTCCACTGGACTGAGGTCTGGAATGAAACTCCCAAGAGGTGCATAGTCTGTTTTCTTTTTGATGGACAGACAAAGCCGACTGGTAATAAAACTCTACGATTGGTCCAATTGCCTGTGGATTCCGTGCATTCCACTGGGCTGTGCACAGCGCCCATATAAGGAGAAGAATGCCCATATTAGGCAAGGAATGACCCAAGGGTTTTGTTATAAGAACTGGCACAGTGTTTATATACCGGTTCTAAGCACATGCCTTGGCAACACATTAAATGGTTGTGGTCTGAGTGTTTTTTTTTATTTTTATGTATTGAATGTGTGTGATTGGCTCTAGTTTCTATGGTAGAAATGCCAAAATTCGTAATTTTTGGGATTATAAAATTATACGAGTCCACATTCTCGTTAAAAACTGGTATGTGGGTACAGATATTGTGGCTAAATCATTGTGTGCGTGTGTGTCTGTGTTTGTGTATGTGTATTGCTCTCACTTTGACATTCATTTCTTGATCCAACAGGATATTCTCCAGTTTAAGGTCACGGTGGACAACACCATTCTGAAAGAGAGAAGGGAACATTAGTATAGTATAAGCTCTACTTTAGAAATGACACAGCTATTTGTCTGGGGGGTAAAAGCTCAATCGTGGGCTTAAGCACAGCGTGTGTTTGCCAGTCTATTGTTAGTCACAGCCTTTATGTTTTGACAGCATGCTGTAGCTATGTTCTGTTATTCCTCCATCATTCATTCATAGCCATTGGTATGGCTTGAAGTACTCATGAGGGTTAGGAGTTTGAGATGATGGAAAACATTCCACTAATACGATGTGTGTTTCCTGGAGTCGTCTGTGAATATGGTGGTGGGTTTATTTAGCTGAGAAACGTGTGATTATTGTGTTTTTGTTTCCATGTGGACCATATAAAAAAAAAACATAAACAAAAGAAGGCAAGAAAGATAATGTTTGATTATTTCAACAGGTATTATTAGCGGTTTATTTCCAAACAAATGAAGTTAGAGAGGGTAGAATGTTCAGGGTAGTGTAGAGTCATGGCAGAATAGTCCTTCCTTTTCCCTGTTGAGGCGTGAAGACTTGGCTTGTGTAACAACATACCTCGTAACCTTCTGAATATTTCATACACCCCAGAACTTTCATGTCTATTTTAAAACTCTGACGTCAGGAACAACTGCAGTACCACTGTTACACAGAACTCCCCACTCAATCCAGCTGTGAAGCCAAAGGGGCCAAATCATGTTTTCCCCCCATTACATTTTAAAAATGTATGTTAAGGCAACTTGTTCATTTGTGTCAGTATCTGACTGTGAAAGGTAATGCTAATCTAAAGAGACCTGAAAATTGAAGTCAAGTTGTTCTGCAGCATTGCAGATTGCAGATTGACCAGGCTTAGCCATACCGTGTTTGCCTCTCACACTATTGTGTACAAAGCAACTGCAGCACGAGCAAGTCTAAGGTTCCTCAAATTCATTGGCAAACACACTCCGCAATTTAGGGTCTGATGGAGTGGATTTCTGATGGCTTCGGGTTACTGATATCATTGTGAATGTGACACCTTCTCTTAGTATCAAATGTCAAAGGAATTTTGTCATTAATAAACAGCCAGCCCCTGAAATATTTGCCCTGAGTACAATTGTATATAGTGTTTCATTATATGTAAGCATTTATAAATGCATATAAATATGTATTTTCACTCCCAGCACATAGGAAGAACTGGATTCAGACCGGATTGGACTGCATTCTGCTATGTGTGTGCGGACGTTATTCATGTTTTGGTGTCTTGGGTGGGCATATTTGTTTACCTTATGGCAATAGTGCACAGCTGAAGTGATCTGTCTGAAGACATCTCTGGCCTCTGTCTCTGGCAGCCTCCTCCGCTCGTGGACGTAGTCGTACAGCTCTCCTCGACTGGCGTACTCCATCACTATCACTATCTTATCCCGACTCTCGAACACTGCAGGGAGAGGACAGACAGCAGCTGTGGGGTTACGTGTGTGGGGCCACACGTGTCATTCGAGTGAGGGTATGTGGGTATTCGTTGTGTGCTGGATGCGTGCGTGCGTATGCGCGCGTGCGTGTTCACGCACGGGTGAGGCTGACGGCACATCGCGGTACGTTGAGTGTGTGTGTGCTCTCACCTTCATGGATCCGAATGATGTTGGGATGTTTCAGGGAGGAGGTGATTTCTATCTCTCTCTGGATGTGCACTTTGTCTAGGTCATCGGTGATTCGTTCCTTACGGATGGATTTAATGGCCACCTGGGAAAACACAGGGCATGTATACAGTGAAACGGCTGTGAGAAAGGCCCTCCACCCAAACCCTGACTTCCCCAACAGCAGGAGGGTGTCCAACTGTAGAGAGTGCTGGCCCTGTTCTGTAAGACAATACATAAAGAACTAGTGATCGTGTTTGTGGTGCACTGAATATGAGACAATGCACAGACACACCGTTTCAAGACAGAGAGAGAGTGAGAGTGAGTGAGTGAGTGAGTGAGTGAGTGAGTGAGTGAGTGAGTGAGAGAGAGAGAGAGAGAGAGAGAGAGAGAGAGAGAGAGAGAGAGAGAGAGAGAGAGAGAGAGAGAGAGAGAGAGAGAGAGAGAGAGAGAGAGAGGAATGAGGAAAATAAAATACTTTCGCTGATTCGAGATTCACAACCACCGTCCATCACGGTCAGCCGTAGCCGTGGTGATGCTTTGTTTGCCCGTTGTTGTCCCTGTTTCGCGTCTCTTCCCTCTGCTAGGATTCGCTTCCAGCAACAACAGACTCCTCAATCCCTAAATCCTCAACAGCCGCAAACACTAACCGCTTAACCCAATCTACCCTTATCTCTCTCGCACTAATGCGCCTCATTTACTAATCGCAACACCATTTCTAATCACGAGCACAAAGCCCAATACACGCTGGTACTGCTGACCCCCCCCCACCCACACACACACACACACAAAAACAATAAAGAAAAAACGGATGATTTGTACACTGAAAACGATACAGACACGCTCATTCACACTGTCACTACTTACAAATCCACACTCAGTGTTAGTGGACTTACTGGTGGTTATAGGAGTTTAGGGAGCTGAATGGTGGCCAGAGAGGCTCTCCTGTGATCTGCCTTCAGACAGAGGCAGAGGGCCGACAGCTGATCTGTTCACACCCTGTTCACTTAATCTCACGCACTGTACCCACCAAAGCCCCCCCCAGAATCCACCACAACCCGATGCACACGCGACCCCGAACGAGCCCCAAGCCCCTCCAGAGATCCTGTTACTCGACAATCAATCTGAGAGAGATGTTTTTCTCTCTCATATACTGTATATGAACGTGAGATCGACGGTACAGATTGACGATAAAAAAATAAAAGGTACGACGAAAAAGGAGAACGTTCTTTCAGAATACTAAGAAACGAACTTCATGCTCATCGAAATATCACCCAATCATGGACGGAGGAGAGGGCCACATGTCCCGTGAGGGATAACTGCTGCGTGGGGTTGAAGCCCTGGCCCTGTTGTGCTGAGCAGCTCTGGAGTCTGGAAACCACTTTCAGTCTCTCAGGGCCAGGGCTCCTTTCCATCCGGTCGAAGTTCTCGAATTCTCAGCTGCTTGAAAGACGTCTGGGACATCAGAGAAAAAGATTCACATGCTCCCTGGGACGCCATGGTTACACAACAAACCTGCATAAACACACAGACTCCAAGGGCTCTTCATTCTGTTGTGAATTAGATGAGATTGTCTGGGTCTCTGCGAGTTAGCGGAATTATGTTCCGTCACAAAGAGCAAAGGAATGGAATCTCTGATGCTCCTGCTGTATACAGCCTGTGTAGGGTTGGCCACACTCCCAGTGTGCAGATCACTCTTATTGTTGAAGCTGTACCTAGCCATGTGACTACAAGTCCGTATCAGAAATACTTGCCATTACAGTTAGTCTCGAAGGGTTAGACAACTTTTGTAAACAGACATGGCCAGCTAAGCCAGCTAAACATAGCCCTGTTTGACAAAATATTTAAAGTAGAAAGGCCACCTGAAACGTAATCTTTTATTAGAAATGTCACTGACACATAAATGTTCGTACATTCTCAAACAAAACATTGGATTATTCTCACAGAGACTGCAATCACAGACATTCCGGTTCAGCCGTTTTGCTCTTTGCCTTGGCCCACAGTTCTACACAACAAAACGTTGGTAGGCCATGTTGTAACACCCACCAACCTGGGAGGCCTCCAGACACCGCAGGTGACAGACACTCTGGTCTTGTGTTATGGTGACCTACATACCAACTGGTCGAGGGAGGCAGTGGATGGGAGGAAAAGAAGAGGGCAAATAAACGGCAAAAGTACAGGGTGGGGAGGTGGGACCCTCACTTGCCCAGTCCAGGGTTCAATCTCGGGTCCTCTGACACACATGCAATGACCACCTTCCATAAACACTGCTTTGACCAGCTACACCACCGAAATGTCGGCAAAGACCTATCTGATGAATGGTACTTAAAGGCCATGAGGCAGGGTCAGACTTGCAGGAAGGAATGTTTATTACATTTTATCTTCTGGTTTATTTAACACGGAGAGTGCACATTGATAAACATTGCTATAAATGTGCCAGAGTTAGCCAAGAGGCTATTTTCCTCTGTAGTGTCTGTTTAGTGAATGGTGTCACTGTGTGCCACTTTGGGCTGTCAGGGCATACCGTTGGCATTCCACTGGCACTTCCTGGGTCGCTCAGACCTGACTAGCCGAGCACAGAGAAAGGCACTCTTGGTATTGTTTTCCCCTAATGGCATGAGAGCATTCCTTAGAGGTCACGCGCATGCTACATAAAGGCTGTGTGTGTGAAAGTATGTGTGTGTGTGGACTTCCGGCTCTCGGAATGTACATGAGCTCTGAAATATTTAGTTCCTTTACACACAAGATTCCTTGCTGGATGGAATAATCGGATGCCCACCCTGAGGGGACTGAATGCATAGAGGATGAGGGTGATGCACAAACTTAAGTAGTGTGTTCTTTCAATAGTGTGTGAGTGTGTGAGCAATCTCGTGTGGTGGAAAACAAGCTAACATTAGATACAGATTCCTAAATAGCACCCCCCCCCCCCCCTCCATCACACACAAAAGTACACACACACATTTCAATCCACCCTCTACACAAGGGGAGAGTCCCTTAACAAAAACTGTCGGCCTCTTAGACAGTCTTTGGTTCCCTGCCTGGTAAGCCTTACACACACACAAACACACATACACACGCACACACACACACACACCAGCTCTGCTTTCTCTGGGGGTTAACCAAGTCACCACCCATTTCCTCCCCTACTCAAAGGTTTTCCTCCCCCTAAGACAGCCCTTGCCACTGTTTCCAAAAATAAATGTCTGTTTTGTTTCAAAGAATCCTCAGTATGCAGGTCGCTGGCATCGGGAATACGACTTCCCTCTCTCACCACCTCTCTGGCCCACCTCTCCACTCCGACTCTCCCCCTCCTCCCCTTCTCTCTCTCTCTCTCTCTCTCTCTCTCTCTCTCTCTCTCTCTCTCTCTCTCTCTCTCTCTCTCTCTCTCGTAGATACTCTTTCCTGCTCTTTCTCCTTTAAATATGGGAATGCAGGTCTCTGTGTTAAGTGGTCATCAGTGAGCGGATTCGGCTACAGTCCCTCTCCGTGCTAATCTGGTTGCCCCGTTAGATTATCCCCCATAATACTGGGTTTGTTTACTAAAACACGGAGAGGAGTTAGAGGCTCACATGGCCGCTACAGTACACTGTTATCTTCATATTCTGTGTACTAAACCCTGACCTACAAATATAGACATATTAACAAAATAAATACCAATTTTGGGGGGGCACAAAATGTTGTGGGTATATTACTGTATTACAACTAAATGAATAGTAGTAAATAATATCTGTAGTCTATGATTTTCAGATGTGTATGCGTGTGTGCTGATGGGCACAGAGCCTTTTATGCACTTCCATCAGGTGGACGTCTGTCTGAAGGTATCGAGGCCCTGGCAACTCAGGCCGATCAGGCCACTTACTGGACAAAACACACACACACTCAGAGTAACAATAAAGTCCAGTTCGCTTAGATCACCCAGAAGCCAAGGAGAAGGGGAGCTCAGACAAAATGAAGTGTTTTCATATGTTGTCATTTGTTTTTTATAGCGAGATTGAGAATTCTGATTCTGATCTGAGAAGTGGAATTTCTCAAGACAGGAGATAGAACACATGCAGTGGATTGTATACATGGAAATAAATATATATACAAAAATATATACAAATTCTCAGAATGCCCAGGCTAGTAAAACCATATAACCACAGAATAGAAAATAACAGATTTGAAAATTATGTGAACAACCTAACAGGGAAAGCAAAACTCACCATCTTTAAGCTTGCTCTCTCCATTGCCCTCTTCACTTTCCCATATGTGCCCTTTCCCAGTGTCTCCATCACTTCGAACCGGTGTTTGAGGTTGTGTTTGTGTTGATGCGTTTTCACCGCCACCGGGGACGTCTGGGTCTGGCTCTGGTTCTGTATTGGGCCCAAAACGTTCTCGTCGGCGTGGCGGCGGCGTTTGTCCCTACCCCGAAAACAACGGCTCTCATAGCTCGGCAACTCATCACCGGTGTCGTTGCCTGAAGCAGCGATATCCTGCAGACTTTCCAGCCCAGACCTCTCGTCGGTGTTCATGACGCTCCTGCTGTCGCCTTGGGCTTCCCTTCTACCCATACTCCCTGCGCACCGCGCTAACTACTGCTACTACAATTGTACACAAAGAAATCTTCAAAAGACAGCAGTTTTGCTATGATTAGAAACTAGACTTGACCGCTCTTGTGGACAAGATCAGTGGTTAAGTAGAGCGCTGTCAGACCTTTACAATTAAAATAGCCTACTTGCGCCTGTCTTTGTCAGTCGCACGTGTCTTTCGCGTCCGATATCATAATTGTGCTCCAATGAATGGTTCACTGTCTAAGCTCTCCCCTCCCTTCCTCTAAAAACACTGAGGACCACATGGTCCCAAGCGATGGGGTGGGCCGGCGCCGCCCCATAGTCTAGCGATGTAACTGGAATAGCAACAGGCAAAGGCGTCACACTATTTGGATGTAGCCTACTCAGACATTTCCGTCAGCCTGTTTTCACTGCGCAAAACAGCAGAACCAAGGAATGTACAGACATTTATACATCAAGTCAGACATTCCTCCTGATGTAATCAATTCTGACTTCCTTGTTGATGAATGACATAGTTGGATGGAGTATAATCCTATAGTGCTTTATTCATTTATATTTGTTTATTATGAACAAATTAACAACATTCATTAAATGACAGCATTTCAATCCAAAAGGCCAAACTGTACATAAAAAATAACAATAAATGGAATTTGTAAAACAGACACAGAATATGGAGGACACGTGATTGGCCAGGGTCCTCGCATTCTGATTTAGGGCCAAATCTGCTTCATATGCTTGTTTCCCCGAGAAAGAATACAGAGAGGGTTTTGAAAGCCTGTTGGCTACTGACTGCATCTGTTCCTCTGGAGGAATACAGTGGACACCACCTTTTACGGCATGAAAATAAGGATAATCCTTTGATGTGAATGGGTCCTTCATTCCCAAGGTTTTGGATTAAACCTGTGTCAGACAGGGGCTATTGAACATAAATTCCAACTGCATACTAGCATGTCGCATTTCTATATGTTCTCATTTGCCATCATATTATTGTTCCACCGTGTGAACAGACAGAAAATGAGTATGGGCAATAGAAAAAATCACAAAGTTAAGAGGTCACGGGGATTGAGGTTGGCCACCAGACAGACATCGTAGCTGTCGTGCATGGCTGCTCGTCTCTCCACCACGGACCACACATTGTCTTTAGGATCCAACACCAGGATTTCTTTGGTAATGATCTCATGGCGACCTGTCAAAGAGAGCCAAAGCAAATGTCCTTTACCTATTATTTTATTATTAACGTTTTTTTGCTGTTACAAACAGTAGCTTGTACTCGTGTATGTTCATGACATCACACACACACTTTTTTTTACCACGTTTCTTAACCTTTTCATGTTCCTGTTAAATTTGCCTGAAAACGCCTAAACAGCATACCCAAAGTAAATTGGAAGCTGTTCTTGAACCATTTGGAGTACATGCATGTAAATGATCTCTTTTGAAAGCTGACACTCTGAAGTTATGTCCCCTGTTGTCAGGACCCCTGTCAGTCCTTCTAGTGTTGAGTAATAGAAGCTTGAACACAAGGAAAGTGAAAATTTCTATTTCCGCCTAGATTTTGTTTTGAAAACAGAGGCCTGAAGAGGCCTAGAGGTGGTAGGTATTATCTGGAAGACTAAATTGGACCACAGGTTGAAGCCTTACCCAATTCAAATCAAAAGTCAAACATAATACCACAATATATTCATATTTGACACATGTTTTTATAAGAGTACATCCAGGAATTTTCTAAAAGGGTCTTTGGAGACTCCAAAATGACCCTTTGTAACCAAGGTCAAGGTCAAATAAAAAGGTATTATTTTTCATAATTGTTATCTCTGGCCCATCTCTGGTACTTAGAAATATCATATATAATAGCTAAATCCCTAATTAGTAATACTGAAACACAAAAACTGAAGCATGAACACATTGGAGTGCTTTATCTGATTCCAAGGATTGGCGCACAAAGAACACTGATTCTGTCAACCATATTGCGCAATCGACTGTTATTTTGAAGGCTCCACAGACGCATACAAATGAGGTATTGGCATTTTCAGCTAGCTGTCAGCTACAAGGCTAACGAGCTAATTTCAGAGCCAGTCGAAGCCAGTTCGAGAAATTTGTTTAGAACGAGTGTGGGGGGGGGGGGGCGGGGGGGGGCAGGACGCACAGACCTAGTTGGCTTTAGAGGGCTGTCAACGGGGCATGGAAGCTCCTATTGGGTCGAACAAGGTGTCAATCAAAAGGGGAGGGTTCAACGGACATTTGAGACCTTCATTTTGTAAATACTCCGTTGATAAATCGGAGAAAATAACACTTTTATGTGAACAAGTTGTTTCTTCCGTCGGCTAACTTGCATAATGAAACAAAGGATAATGGCTATTCATGAACGTAAAACATTGTATTTGGACGAATTACTTTACATGGTTAGATACTTTGAACCCTTGGACTTACGCAGATCAAGTTTTGATGGCATGATTTGCACACCTGGACCTATTAGAACAACTTAGGGTGAGTACAACTTTTTTCTTTGGCATTGTTGAAGGAATGTTCACCGGAAAAAGACGTTGACTTTGCTTGCTATTGCGACTTGATCTGAATTGGTTTATTTCAATGGAAGCACAAGAATCGTAGCTTTCCAACGATGTATAACATGTGTAGCGTCTAAAAAATATATTTTTTTAGAATTTAGTGCGTCGTAACTGAGGAAGGGGAGGCAGCATTTTTGTCTCGCGGGCGAAACAGGAGCGTAAACAGGTTAATGACCCCCAGAAATGACCGGCAGTTAACTTATAACTTTTGAACGGATAAACAAGCATGCGTACGCAGATGGCGTTCGAGGTTACCTGCTCCCTTATAGTATCCGCAGAGGAACAGTTTGCCGTCCACCACGCCGATGTTAGAGGCGTTGCTTCGGAGGGAAAGGAAGGCCATGGGTAAGGTTGGCCCTGCTCTCCAGGTATTTGTGTTAGGGTTATAGATCTCCACTGAGCTCAGACAGCGCCGAGACTGACCACGATCCTCACCCTCACACCGATACCCCCTGAAGATCACACACACACAGAAACACACACACACAAACACACACACACAAGGAGGCATTCAGGTAGGCACACTCCCAAGAGAGAGAAAAAAACCCTGTTACAAGTGAAACATGTTTACACCAGAACACAGAACGGTCCATTTTGTGTCGCTAGGGATGGGGAGCGTGGTCTAACCTAGTATGTAGATCTCTCCGTTGAGTGTGCGACGCCACAGCGGTACCTGGAGTACCTCATGTTGGCACACTCCGTCCAGGTGTCCTTGCCCGGGTCGAGCTGAAACACTCGGCTATTCAGCCTGTCCGGCTCCTCATCCGGTCGTTCTGACTGGAGGACGGCGGGGGTGGTCGAGGGGTGAGGGAGGTTTTCAAAGGACATAAAGAAGGAGGTGAAGGGGTAATATAGGGAGAGGAGGACGGGGTGATGATGGAGGAGGAGAAAGGTGGAGAATCAGGGTGGAGAACTGAAGAGTGACAATAAACCAGCAGCTGGACTGAAACCAGTTGGAAGAAAATGAGGTACATTGTAACAATTGTATGAATGGTGATTCATGAAGGGGGTAAATGACTAAAAAAGCATGTTTACCTGTGGAGTCCAGCCCCCTAGCACATAGAGGCAGTCCTTCAGGCCAACAGCACAGTGACAGGCCAATGGGAGTGGCAGAGGAGCGAAGCTAAGCCAGGAACCTCCTCTTTTGAGGGACCACCTTTCAACACTGTCAGTGATGATGTAATGGTTCCTAACCTTCATCTGCCCTCCAATCAGGTACAGAGCATCGCCAAGCAACCCCAAGGCATACATATCCCTGTACCCTGTACAGCAGAGCTTCTCCCAACTGCCTTCCACTGAGCGGTCATACCTGACAGGGACACGTCATTCGGTCATTCATGTCAAGGACAACAGAAAGATGGGCATGGCTTTTTGTCATTAAGGGATCAAATATCAAAGACACAAGTACTGAGTCTGGATCGGCACCTCCACAGAGAGAGACACAGAAAGAGAGAGAGAGAGAGACACAGAGAGAGACACAGACACAGAGAGAGAGAGAGAGAGAGACACACACAGACACAGAGAGAGACAGAGAGAGAGAGACAGAGAGACAGAGAGAGACAGACACAGAGAGAGACACAGAAAGAGAGAGAGTCAGAGAGAGAGAGAGAGACAGACAGACACAGAGAGAGACAGAGAGACAGAGAGAGACACAGACACAGAGAGAGAGAGAGAGAGAGAGAGAGAGAGAGAGAGAGAGAGAGACTGAGAGAGAGAGACAGACACAGAGAGAGAGACATACAGAGAGAGAGACCCAAAACACACCTGTACATCTCCACCCTCTTGGTCCTGTGTTCGTCCTCTTTCTCTATGGCCACCACTATGTTGTTGCCCTGCGTCACCCCTCCAGCCGTGATCGCCCCAGCACCCCCAGTAGCCCTCAGAGGAGAGGGGAGGAAATACACCCGTCTGGCCTGGGGGGCATAACAGAAGCTGAGGTCAGCCTGACCTCCCCGCCTGGCTGGGACCCCCTCCTCATCGATCCCCCCCAGGCAGAGTAGCAGGTCGGTGGTCTCCATCCCATAACGGAGAGCTGGCCGAGGGGGGGCCGTCATCACAGAGAGACCTGAGGTCTGGAGGGCTGCGTCGATCATCCCAAAGCACTCTGCATCTCTGAGTAATACCTAGTATGAGGAGGACACAGATTAGATTCAACATTCTGTTACCAGGTTCTCTCCTTTTTCTCTTTTATTCTGTATCTCTTTTTTCTCTATCAGTTTTCTTCCTCCCTCCCTCCCTCCCTCCCTCCCTCCCTCTCCCTCTCCCTCTCCCTCTCCCTCTCCCTCTCCCTCTCCCTCTCCTCTCCCTCTCCCTCTCCCCTCTCTCTCTCTCCCTCTCCCTCTCCCTCTCTCTCCTCTCTCTCTCTCTCTCTCTCTCTCTCTCTCTCTCTCTCTCTCTCTCTCTCTCTCTCTCTCTCTCTCTCTCTCTCTCTCTCTCTCTCTCTCTCTCTCTCTCCCCCTTCACCCACCGGGTTTCTCCTCCTGGCTCTCCTGAGGAAGCCAGGTTCCACCAGCTCCAGGCGGACCCGCCTGAGGAGCTCCACAGCCTGGGCTTCGCTCTGGGAGTCTCCCCTGCGCCTCTCCACCCAGCGGAGCACCAGCTCCAGCACTCTCTCCTCCTGGGACACGTTGAGGTCATCTGAGCCTAGCAGAGCCCCCAGACTCTGAACATCCAGGTCCAGGACCTCTTCCTCTTCACACACCTGGGTGATGGAGTTACGTGAAGAGTGAGTACATTGTCTCCTATAAATAAGCAAGACAGCTGTTACACCCCCAAAAAAAGCTAAACAGTAAATGTATCAACTGGATGGTCACACCTGAGAAAAATTACGGCATAGGTATCTCCAGGCACTGTCAGCAAGGTCAGAGGCCCCCAGGTCTCTGGCCCAGTGGTACAGTCCAACACAGTTGGAAGGGTCCATACTGGCTTCCATGTGACTCTGGCACAGCCTGATACAGTTATAGGGATACAAAATATGACTCCTTTGTACGTGCAGTTCATGATTTCAGTGTTTGTTTCAAATCTAGACTGGAGGCAATCTATGTTTCTGTTTCTGAACCATCACTGATTCAAAAACAACAATTCCAAGACCCTCTACAATGAAAAGCCCCAGATACTAATGCCAGAAAGGCTCTTCCGATGAACAGAAATGTTCATCATTCTCTGCTCGTAATCTCATCAGGTGCTCAGTTAACACACATTCTAAGGAAAAACGAGTGAACCATCTCAGATAAACCATGGTCTGTAAGGGGTGAATAACGTGATTATACAAAATATTGATTACATCGATAGTAGATGAGCTAAAGATAATATTTATGATAATTTTACTACTTTTGGATGGTTAAACAGGCACCGGGTCAATTTGACCCGGGAACATTGCTGTTCCTTAAGGTTGAACATGAGGACAGGAGGGTTAGAACACTCATGCCCGTGCTGCCAGACCGCTACCTTTGCCCACCTGAAAGCCCCCTCTATGTGTAGCAGGAAGGCGGCGGCTGCCACACCCTGGATGTTGTGGTTGGTGAGAGGCAGCTCAGAGCGATACATGTAGCCCAGGAGCAGCTCCAGACTCTGGGCAGAGGTGTCCCTGAGAGGCACCTCTCCTTCACGGGTCTCTCTCAGGCCACACGTGAACATGGCCTGGGAGAGGAGGAGGGGGGTGGAAACAATATGGAATGATGTTGAATAATACTGAAGGGCATGTTTCAAATTTATATTTAAAATAAGAAGACATGACCACGCTTACATACTTGTTTTATTACAGTTCTGTACAGTAAAAATTGCTTTCAGAGCAATGTGAGACCTTTTTTATTGTCTTTGCTTATGAACCTGTGATGCTGTAGCCACTTTGAGATGTGTTAACATCCTTTTTGGGATTCTTACTCATTGTCAAAGGCTTACCTGGAAGTAGGGACTAAAAGCAGACAGCACCACCCGGTGGCATGAAAAAGGAATGCCCTCGGCCAGGAGAACCACGTCCGTGAGCTCCCCAACCGCCCTCATCCTCTCCAGTTGCCCCAGCAAAGCTAGGCCATGTCTGGCCTGATACGTGTCCGGCACCAGGGTGTCCATCCACCAGCCTGGAGGGTCAAATCTGCTCTGTGTTTGTGCCACAACAAGACTTTCCACTTACTGGGAGTACAGATGGAGGATGTCGATCTTATCTGACTGTGATCCGGGGCACTTCAGAGATCTCTCAACAGCATCATCCAGCTCCACCAAAAGTCAACCCTTAAACAAAATATTAGATATATGTGTTAAATACACAATTTAAAAGGATATTTCACTTTTTTATGTTAAGGCTAATGTCTAACATTCCTTTACTACGGTTCAGTCAAGGCACCCACGTATTACTTTAATCATTTGTTGCAATGGAAAGCTCCCTGCCTTGGAGCAGCCAGCTTGGTTATCAGTGCTGATATGTATGGCTATGCACTCAGTTAGATTTTATTTCCTGTCCACTGGAGAATTTAAATGCTGCACCCTGCCTTGTTATTGTACTGTGGTATGCTATCCCCTAAGAAAAGAAAGGACAAACTTCAGAGAAAAATGAAAGAACCTCAGGAGGAGCAGTTCACTGAGGGATCTCCTCAAGAGAGATGGCTAATGATGCAGACTCGCTTTTTCCAATAGATTAAATAAATACATTTCACAAAATATAGCTTATAGGGTTGAGTCAGATGACTGAGCGGTTAGGGAATCGGATTATTAAACACGAAGCTTGCCGGTTCGACGTTGCCAAATGATGTTGTGTCCTTGGGCAAGGCACTTCACCCTACTTGCCTCGTGGAATGTCCCTGTAGTTATTGTAAGTCGCTCTGGATAAGAGCGTCTGCTAAATGACTAAATGTAATGTGAATGATATGAGCTGATTCTGTGAATTTCAGCCCAAGTGCCATGTCTGAACTAGCTTTGCCCCATCACATCACATCCAATTGTTTGTCGGAGCAGCTTCACAGTCACTTCCTATCGTTTTTTTTTTACATTCGTTTACATTCTGTGGGAGTTAGGTGTGCCTCTCTCCCTCAGTGCTGATGTTTCATTGTGCTGTGGCTGGAGCTGAGCATGTGACATTGTAACAAACCCATTGGCCGGAGTTGGCCGGGGGGGGAGTGATCTCACGGGGAAGACTCGCCTGGGTTCACTGTGAGGAGAGAGGTGCTCCTTGTTGGACTCTGCTCCTCACTCAAGTTACACAATCAAGGTAACTATAGTTTGTCAAAACATTTCCTCAGACTTTTACTAAGCCCCCACCCCCCCCCCCCCCCCACCCCCGCCGCACAACATTTATGACTTTGCAAAAACAGCGTTTTTCAGAACGTAAGCTAGTGCCTGGATTGATACAGAAGTCACAAGCGCAACACCAATAAGAAAAACAATTAGAAACAGACAAATGCTAACAACTTATAGTTGGTGTTAAAAAAAAGTGGGACAGAGAACAGAAAGGGGTGTCTTTGTGTTCTAAAGTTAAAACTGTAACATT
This sequence comes from Osmerus eperlanus, assembly GCF_963692335.1. NCBI lineage: Eukaryota > Metazoa > Chordata > Actinopteri > Osmeriformes > Osmeridae > Osmerus > Osmerus eperlanus. Next base: position 7,257,303 of record NC_085021.1, read on the forward strand.
ACACCAAGGCAGACATGCACACGCAGAGCTTGGTATAAGAGCATGCTGGGTATTATAGCATGGCATTAGCACACTCAGAGAGAACTGCTATACTGTACCAGTGCCACAACCTTCCCAGGCTTCTGATGCTCTTCCCCCGTGGGATCACACCGGCAGAACTTTCTCAATCTCTATCATGTCACTTCCTGTGCAATGTGAACGTTCAAAAACACTCCAGCTGTAACATAGTTGCAGTTGTTTCTGAGCTGTCCTCCATGCTGTGTGATCAGGTGGCAAACACATACACACACACACACACACACACACAGTGTAAACAGGTTTTAAATAGATCAGTAGGATGGATAGGTATCAGTTGCTCTCCTGGAGCTGAATCAGGCTCTACATGGATTTGGCTTCTATAGTGAGATAATAAATGACATCATGTGATGTGGCAGTGTGGCCATTCACCATCAACTCTATTCCCATGGAGTAATTCCACCCACTTAATGTAACTTAATTGTAATCATGTTAACCACCATGTTAACCACCATGTTCACCACCATGTTCACCACCATGTTCACCACCATGTTAACCACCATGTTAACCACCATGTTCACCACCATGTTAACCACCATGTTCACCACCATATTCACCACCATGTTAACAACCAAAGCCCTGGGGTCTCATTTATAAAACTGTGCGTAGGATTCTTACTAAAAGTGTACGTACGCCCAAAAGCCTAAAATGGCGTACGCCACCTAAAAATCTGATTTCTAAAACCGTGCGTACGATTGTTCTTACATTACGTTACGTTCAATCATGGCGTCAGGAGGGAAAAGAACGAAAAGGCGCAACTTCTCAGACACTGACATTGACATACAGTAGGCCTACATAGGCGAGGTGGAGGAGCGAAAAAACACATGAGGCCTATTTGGTGGCCACAGCAGCGGGATCACCAATAAATAAAAAAACAATGCGAGGTAACAACTTCAACAAAACAAAACCCTAACAAAAGCGTATCCGTAAACGCACGTTTCTTCATGCCGGTTTTGTTATGAACAAAAGTTTCAAAGTTAATTAAAGTTTGGACTGATAACGAGGACATAGTGTAGCAATTGCATGGGAGCTTAACGGCTGTATTTCCAGTTTTTGACATATGATGATATGCACAGTATTAAAGAAATATATTTAGTTATAGGCTACACTGTGTTTTTGCATCTAAAGGTAGGATATGTGATGTTATCCTGTATTCCATGCAGTCTTGGCATCTCCCCTCCTGCACTCCCGTAGTGGACAATCTGATGGTGAGACAGCGGTGAATTTTGATTAAAAATGTTGAGTTGGATTGTACAAGGTGTTTATGGCGTTTAGGAGTGGGGACAAAGACAGTTTCAAGGAGTCGAAGAACAGGTTTAGCAAGGCGGTGAGGGAGGCTAAACGACTGTACTCAGAGAGACTAAAACACCAATTCTCTGCAAACAACTCTGCTTCTGTCTGGAGAGGGCTCAGGCAGATTACCAACTACAAGCCCAGAGCCCCCCACTCCACTAACGACTCCCGCCTGGCCAACGACCTGAATGAGTTCTACTGCAGATTTGAAAGACAATTGGACAGTCCTGAACTACCCCTTCCCACCCAGGAGGCCTCCCACCTGCCCCCCTCTACAGTGACGACTCTCTCCATTCAGGAGGGTGAAGTTTTTTCAAGAGGCAGAATCCCCGCAAAGCAGCTGGGCCGGACTCTGTCTCTCCAGCCACCCTCAAGCACTGCGCTGACCAGCTGTCTCCGGTGTTTACCTACATCTTTAACACCTCCCTTGAGACATGCCATGTGCCAGCCTGTCTCAAGTCCTCCACCATCATCCCTGTGCCCAAAAAGCCAAGGCCAACAGGACATAATGACTACAGACCCGTCGCCCTGACCTCTGTGGTAATGAAGTCTTTCGAGCGCCTGGTGCTGGCACACCTTAAATCCATCACTGACCCTCTACTGGACCCCCTGCAGTTTGCCTACAGAGCCAACAGGTCTGTGGACGATGCAGTTAACAGGGCCCTCCACTTCACCCTACAGCACTTGGACTCCCCAGCATCCTATGCCAGGATCCTGTTTGTGGACTTCAGCTCTGCCTTCAATACCATCATCCCCGCCCTGCTTCAGGACAAGCTCTCCCAGCTGAACGTGCCTGATTCCACCTGCAGGTGGATCACAGACTTCCTGTCTGACAGGAAGCAGTGCGTTAAGCTGAGAACACAAGTCTCTGACTCCCGGTCCATCAGCACCGGATCACCTCAGGGCTGCGTCCTTTCTCCTCTGCTCTTCTCCCTGTACACCAACAGTTGCACCTCCAGTCACCCGTCCGTCAAACTCCTGAAGTTTGCGGACGACACCACCCTTATTGGGCTCATCTCTGGTGGAGACGAGTCTGATTATAGGTGGGAAGCGGCCAACCTGGTGACCTGGTGCAGCCAGAACAACTTAGAGCTCAATGCTCTTAAGACAGTGGAGATGGTTGTGGACTTCAGGAGGAACACAGCCCCACTCACCCCCATCACCCTGTGTGACTCCCCAGTCAACACTGTGGAGTCCTTCCGCTTCCTGGGCACTATCCTCTCCCAGGACCTCAAGTGGGAACTGAACATCAGCTCCCTCATCAAGAAAGCACAACAGAGGATGTACTTCCTTCGGCAGCTGAAGAAGTTCAACCTGCCAAAGACAATGATGGTGCACTTCTACTCAGCCATCATTGAGTCCATCCTCACCTCCTCCATCACCGTCTGGTACGCTGCTGCCACTGCCAAGGACAAGAGCAGACTGCAGCGTATCATCCGCACTGCTGAGAAGGTGATTGGCTGCAATCTGCCTACCCTCGAGGACCTGCACACCTCGAGGACCCTGAGGCGAGCGAGGAAGATTGTGGCCGACTCCTCCCACCCTGGACACTCCCTGTTTCAGTCACTCCCCTCCGGCAGAAGGCTGCGGTCCATCAGGACCAATACCTCACGCCACAAAAACAGTTTCTTCCCTTCCGCTGTTGGCCTCTTCAACAAGGCCAAGGGACCACACTGACTCTAATGACTTCTTGCTTAAAACACACTGCTTTTTGCACTGCATTACAAAATGGTATCTTGTACATTTGTATTTTTTGTAATATTTGTATTTTTGTATTGTAATTTACGGCAACTTATATTTTATTTGATTGTATATTTAATTCTATTCTAATCCCACTTAGTACTGCTAGTTTATGTACCCTTAGTATAGATAGTCCACATATTTAAATTTTAGGTATATGTTTATTGTATGCACCTTCCTGCCAAAGCAAATTCCTTGTCTGTGCAAACTTTCATGGCGAATAAATCCCATTTTGATTCTGGAACAATGATCACTCAGTGATCATTCTTTACTTTCTGCAATCTGACTACAGTACGGTCATCTGCATCGCCAATTACCACTGTCTTCAAAATGTGCGTGGGCCTACGCATGGGTTGCGTGGAGGACTGAACATTCTCCCATCAAATTTGTTTTTTATGAATCACAACCGTTGCGTGGGAGGTTTTTCACACATTTCCAGCACCGTTTTGTGCGTACGCAACGTTAATAAATGAGACCCCTAGTCTGTGTTTTTACTTTGGAGAGATGGACCAAAAAGTTGGAAAAAGTACATTTCTGCTCACCAATAAATTCCATGCCTTGCTGGGTTTACAATTCTTAAGTCTATGCCCATTCAAAAATATTCACCTGGCAACCATCCTGACTATAGTCAAAAAATAAAATAAAACTGTGCACACATTATTATACACAAGACTTTTCAGGAAAAATCCATGTGGAACTGGAACCTGGACACCACAGTCTTCACACCATAGTTACAGTTGATATTGATTTAACTTTGTCAGCAGGTATACCTTCAGGTATATTGGGATTGGTCTTTACAAACTTTCTACTTCTAGATTTGACAGTTCACTCTTACGCCTGAACTTGTCGATTTTGTTCTTTAAATTAAATGCTTTCTGTTCAAATGCCTGGTGAATTTGAAGAGGCATCAAACTTCATGAAACAGGTGTCGACTGGACCACTTTAGTACAGTCATCACTTTATGCTTGACAAATTTTTAACAAGCAGTGCAGCTCATTGTGCATCTGTCAGGAAGTGGTTCATCAGCAGAAACTGTTTCTCCATCACCAGCCAAAGCACTGTGGTCTATGCCTGTATTTAGGTTTCCATTTTCAACATGCCTCAACACTTCTCCATAAACCTTTGCCCAGAGACCATCTGCCAAATCCATAAACAATCATTTCCAACTTTCATAACTAGTTTTTATGAGCTTTGTGTTTACGTGTACAAACATTGAAGGTGTGCACACACACACACATCCACACAAACTGAGGATGCATCATTTATTAGTACGCTGTAGTGCTCTGTTACTATTTAATTTACTTACCTTGGATTCTCATTCAGGAAAACAAGTATGTTTTTCCATTTCACTGTATGAAATAGAAACAAATTAAACTCCAGTCATCATTACTACAAGTTATTGGTTGGCAACGTTAGTGATCAGTGGGACACAACACAGTAAGAGTAGGCTGGACCTCATTGACTTACAATCACAACATTAATATTCATTCAAAATGTGCTTTTCTATTCTTGCCCACTTATCTATGTGTTCATTTAATGTACATTTGTGTATTAAAAAAAAGTAGTTTGTAGTTTGCACATATGTGGCTTTGGATAAAAATATCTGCTAAATTAAAAAATATACATTTTAAATACATACAATAAAATTCACAAGGCCGATTGCATGTTGTGGGAAACTTTAATCTCAATTTACAGTACTGATGAGTGACTGAATTTGACAGGATTATCTAACTGTACTGTTCTATTTTGAGGCTCTAGTTTCAGTCCAGTGACCCTCTGGATGTTTAGCTGTAGTTGGTTCTGTTCTGTTTAACAAAAGTGTGTTGAGGTCATTCTCTGCAAAACATACCTTGAGATGAATCAGTTACTAAGAGCAATGCTGCATATAGAACCTATCATATAGTAATGCAAGTAAGTGTGTGTGTGTGTGTGTGTGTGTGTGTGTGTGTGTGTGTGTGTGTGTGTGTGAGAGAGAGAGAGAGAGAGAGAGAGAGAGAGAGAGAGAGAGAGAGAGAGAGAGAGAGAGAGAGAGAGAGAGAGAGAGAGAGAGAGCGTTTGTATGTGTGTGGACTCACGTGTACCTATGAGTTTAAATTGTTCTATGATGTAATTGATGGGGACGTGTGCATTCTGCATCTTAAATCCTTTGTAACACATTACCTTTAAAGTACCTTGATTATTGTTTGACTACATTGAGTAGTAACACATTTATAACTAAAACAAACAGCTACTTTTTTAAGTCAGGAAGCTAAACTTGTATTCACATAAGTTTACATGCACCTGATTGCAGACACTCACAGTGACAAGGCAAACAAAATATCAAACTCAGTGTTATGAATTTTGAGGAATTCACGAACTCTGAGGAGTGAGCTTAACCATTTAAACTCGGTAACACTAAAACAACACCATGGAACCAAATATATTGCATATAAAATGGAAGACGTTTCACTTAGGTCCCTATAAACACTTAATAGTTATCTTCGGGTCATTGTGACCCTTCAGTCATTGTGACCCCCCCACGTGTTGCGACAACTTTACCTCATACAAAAATAAAGTGAAGCATTTTCTTTTAACCGTCGGGCTGTCTCACACCCCCCACAGCGCGAAGGTTAAAAGAAAATGTGTTTTATTTGTTTTTGTACTGGGTAAAGTTGTCGCAGCACAACGATGGGTCGTTGTGAACCTTCGGGTCATTGTGACCCGAAGGTAGCACAAGGGTTAAAAAGGGAACTTCAACGGTCAGCCAGTCCTTGGTGATGTTATTAAGTATGATGGTAATTTCCTTCCAGAATATATTATATGCACTGCTGTTATTTCCTAATTACAAAAGTATTGCAGACGCCAGTGTCGAAAATCTGCTATCAACTTTGGGGGGGACAATTATATGACATTTTCTCAAGAGCAATTTCTGAGGGGGACACCAAAATGACTGCTGTAACACAGCCTACATTGTAATATGTTAAGTGTATATTGAGGAACCATAATTAAAACTCCTGGATCATTTATAGTTAGTAACTGAAGGGTCGTCTCAACTTGTTCAAATGTAGTTATAGTAGTTTTTCTTATCAGTCAAGTATGAATGCAGGTGTACAGTATTTACAACCAGCAATACCAAGAAAGGCCAGTATGTACTGTACACTGTATGGGTGCAGTTTATGTAATTACAATGGGCATGGTGCAGTCTCATCTAAAATAATCTCAATTGAACCATCATAAAGTTGGGGGAAATCGCAAAACCATTTCTCTTGAAATGTCAACACTTTGTTGGCAAGAATCTGCGGTTCTATAAATTGTGGGTGTGGCTGATATGGTTCTGTGCCACCACTGAGGTGACTAGACAGTGCTGTGCCACTGTCTCCTATACTGGTGCTGCTGGCAAAAAGGTTGACCCCCGGACCTGCCATGGCTGTGACACTATCATCTGAAGTCTCTCCCTGGCTCTTTCCCTTTCATCACCCTCACTGACTCAGTCTGTCTCCTAGAAAAGAAATAAGATGTTTGCCATCCTCCTAACTACCAGTACCCAATACTACACAATTAATCACAACAACAATACCATTGCCTCAAATTAATCTTGGTTCAGTCACCAGTTTAAGTAGAGAGTGGGGGTATCCATGGCATTGTCCAATTATGTCCCTATTTTACAAGTCTAAAGAAGAGAACCCGTCATGTTGCCAAACAAGAGACTCAACAAACTTATTTTAGCACATTTTTTGTATGAACATTTTATCAACTAGTCTTTGAAATTAGGCCACTAGGGTTCTTTCTTTGCGTTTTGGTGTCCTGAAATTCTCTGATGTCCGTCTTTCTTTTTTCTGCAATTTTTCTACCATGCTGGCCGCACACACGATGTACAGGTTATTTACAGTAGGAGATGGGCTTTTATCATTTATTACCATTCTTCTAGAATAGGCTTCGATCTACCAGGTAGCTAGACAGTCAGTTAGGAAAGGTGAAACGGATTGCATTGACAGCTGGATTGACAGCTGTATGAGTTCACCCTTTACACAACGCAAACTGCAACCTTTTGTCATTTTAATATAATTCATGTTTTGGTTTTATATTTGGCTGGCTTCCCAAAATAGCTGAATATGCAGCTAGCGAGCCCCAATTCCGTTTGTGTGGTATTTGCCATCATCTTTGTTATAGCCAGTTTACTCCAGATCGGCACACAGGTGCTTCAAAGTCCCTAGAGACGATTTAGCTTTTGCAACTAGACCATTTAAGATAATTATGACAATGGTAGAATATAGTATAGTTCTGTTCAGTATCGCTACGCATGGCAAATGGATTTAGAAGAACTACAATATCCGTGCTGATCTTGGATTAAATTGACGATAGCAAAGTTTCCATCTTTTGACGACGCCAAATGGAATATTGCTAGCTAATGTTTTCTCTATCGGTTTGTTTGCTAGCTATGCAAATGCAGCTAGCTTAGTGTGTGTGAACCCTGCCAACATAGTGAAATCGCTATGGTGCGATTAACTGGATTGATTTCACGTTAGCCACGTGCATTTCAAATGGTAGACACTCTGACAAGTCACCTTGTCAGATATTACAACTACTTACTGGACATCAGCCACCAACGACACAAACAGATACTGTCCGATTTTCACACACGTACCTGCATCACTGCTGAGGGCTGGGGCTGTGGATCAAACCATTGTGGGACCAAGGGCGGGGTTTGAAATCTTTTTAAACTTCAAAAAGCGCCATTGTGTCCATAATCAGCAAAGCGCTTTCATTGCATATTATCAATGTTGTTGAAATTACATAGTTATGTTTACAGTGATTTATTGGGGGGGACAAATCATATTTTTCCCAGGATTGGGGGGGTCGTGTCCCCCCTGTCCCCCCCGGGATTTCCGCCCATGGCAGACGCTCCAATGGAACTCACAATGATAAGTACCAGAAGTACCAGTTTGTGACCAAGTGCAATTCCTTTTTTATAAACTGAAACCAGTTTCAGTGTAGACCCAGCCAACCAAATCTTACAAAAAGGCAAGTGAAGAAGAAGAATATTGTATTCTGAGTACTTATACATGGAGAAAAGGCATTGACAGTATTACAACAAATCAAAATGAATCTTCATCATCAAAAATAGTATTCAAGATGCTGGCTTCTATACATAATCATGTTGGTATATGTTTGTGAAAAAACAACCAAGTCAATTATTTCAACAACTAATACCGCTGGGATTTGGAATGTGTGAGTTAAATGTGCATTTGGTTGATAAATGTGCACATATGAGGCCTTACCAAAGTGACCTGGGTTCGAATCTGGCCCTGGTCTATTGCTGCATGTCTTCCTCTCTCTTCCTACTTTTCCTGTCACACTTTGCTGAAATAATATGAAAAGTATGAAAGTATGAAAAATGTGTTTATGTTCAATGCATCTTCCTTTCACAAGTTGTGTATTGTGTTGTGTATGTGCTGTTGCATGTGTATCACATACTTATATCTGTCCTATTCTATTCACAAGTTAAATTCATAAAAGTACTCTGACATTAGTGTCTGACCCCTGGACGGCTTTGGGACCTGAGTGTTCTCATTGTGTTGTCTGTGTCTGTGTTCTCGCTGTGTGTGAGAGAAGGATGTTAATGTGTGTTAGCAATTGGGGGGACGGGGGGGGAGGGGGGGGGGGGACAGACATCCTGTACGTGCATCCCAAGCTAGTCATCTATTACATTTGGAAGAGGAAGCACCCTTTCAACCAGTGACACAGCAGATCTACAAGCTCCGAGGCCATCAGCAGGGGTGTGTTTAAGCAGACAAGAGGCTGGGGAACTAGGAAACAAACACAACATGACAAATGGCATTTTGAAAAAAAGGTTTGAGATTTACAATGTTAATAATAGGAATCAAACTGCAGGAAGACGTGACCTTGGTCCTTTGTTTTGAAAGGGGTCAGGAGTTTGACTAATAACTTGATGGCTCTTAGAGGTGTGAATAGTCCCTCGTGCTGCCTTCGGGTCACATGACCCAAAGGTTCATAACGAACCATCGTTGTGTTTACCCAATTTTACCCAATACAAAAACAAATAAAAATTATTTTCTTTTAACCTTCGCAATGTGGGGGTCTGAGACAGCCCGACGGTTAAAAGAAAATGCTTCACTTTGTTTTTGTATGCGGTAAAGTTGTCGCAATACGACGGTGGGTCACAATGACTGATGGGTCAGAATGACCCGAAGATAACACAAGGGTTAAGGAACACTAGCAACGTGGCTTCTATTCAAGCCTAAGACTCATACATTCCTCTGTGTGCTCCCAATTAAGGAAGTGTCACCTCCCATTACCACCACACTGTGCATTTCACTCCTGAATGGGAAAAGACATTATGAGTGAAAGGGTGTTCTGTCTATTTGTCTTACCTTGTCATTTTTTTCCTACCGTTGCAGAAAAGCATAAGACTAACCGTAACCATAACCTTGCTGTGTGCATGTGTGTGCAGGGAAGCCCTGGTAGAACAATCTGATAGGATCAAATGTTAGGACAACTGATTTCAAATTATTTATTGGCTCGCAATTTTTTGCGGGGATAGGCTTATAAATTGGGCACGCTGTGGGAGGTTCACTCAAACCTTGAAACTGTTGTAACCTAATAATCATTAGTACATTTGTTGTTATAATAGTTGCCAACTAGTGAGTTTTGAAAGGTACAAAACGTACAAACAAGTACTCACAACACCAACTCCTTGTTCTGTCGATTTGTCTTACCTTACCTGCAGAGACCCCAGACTCTGTATTGTAATTTGCTCAAAACTAGTTTGGTTTTGCAAGACTTCTGTTGAGGGGTTAAACAATTGTCTAGAAGGTCTGGAATATGTGCATCAACATTTGGTGTCAAACTTAAAACACAGCTCTAGTATCACACATCTTTGTTGCCTCTGAACTTTGGATCAGTTTTGCTGAGGTAGTTTATGGATGTCTAGCCATCATGATACCTACCCCTGCCCTGAACAGTCTGTCCAGTTGAGCATTGTTCCCTACTATAAAGACTATTGATAATTAACACTTACATTTCGTCATTTTACTGTGTACTGTGAAATTGCCATATGTTCAGGGTATTTTCAAGGTACCAAATCAAATCAAAATGTATTTGTATAGCGCTTTTTACAAGCAATGTCACAGAGGGCTTCATATGCCCATAGAACTGCCCCTCAACCAACATAAACCCTCAAGGAAGACAAGGAAAACTCCCATAAAAACTCACTAGGGGAGAACAAATGAAAGAAACCTTGGGAGGAGCAATTCAGTGAGGGATCCCCTCCTCCAGAGACAGTTAGTGAAAGGTACCTTACTACAATTCTCATATACTTGAATTATGTTTATACATAATTTCATTTTTGCCTTATAGGTTTATCACTGCTGACAGCCAGTGAGTAATCATGTAATTGTTCTGTGTATACAGTACATGTATGTAAGACTATATAAACTAACTTTAGAAGAAATATTACACACTGACTGTTCTGAATGTAGAAGTCTTAAGAATTTTACCCGTTGGAATGTAAGTGTCTGAAGAATGTGTAGTGTTTGTGCAAAATTGTATTTGGTATGTATGTGTATAGTTTTCCAGCTGTGCAGTGGGATAGTTTTCCCAAGGTCCAACCATCAATAGATTACAAACACACAAATAGGCAAAGAGTTTCCTAGGTGACTGAATGGGAAGGCAGGGTGCGTGTGTGTGAGTGTGTGTGTGTGTCTCCCCTCATAAGGACAGGAGAGCGACTGTCACACCCACAGTCACAGCCAGTCTTCAACATCCCACCCACTGTTCCCAGAGACAACCAACTGTAAAACCCAGAAGCTTCTTATCATATCTATTCTTTTACATTGTAGAATCTTTCTTGTAGTTATAGATAGACAAAGTCAAGGAGAACCAGGACAGGTTGACCATGGTGGCCCAGGGGACTAAAGAGTTTTATGTGGAGAGAGACGTTCTGGATGAGCCTTGTCTGGACACGAGAGCCCGGAAGAGGACACACTCTAAAAAAAAAACCCTGAGACAACGGTTAAAAGATTCCATGAGGTAAGAGAGGGACGCTGGATAAGAGGGGGGGACTAAGAGGAAGGGACTTTTCTTATTCGCGGGAAGCAGAGGTGTTCAGTCGCTCCCCCGAATTTGACTGATAAAACTACAGATAGGCTACGATAAGAATTGGTTTTGTTAAATGTATTGCAAGTTTTGTTATTGTAATAAATAGCCTAGTACTATCATAGACTGCTTAACATTATTGTGGCCTATGCTTTTTGTTTTTGTTTTAATGTATCAATCTTTAACCTGCTTGTTCTGTTAGACCTATAGCCTGTTATTAGCCTATTACGTGTAGTGTTTTGCGCCATTTGAAGCTGAACCAAGATAGCCAAGACTTGCAGATGGAAAAAAATCTAATCAGGCAAGTCGGTATAACAATTAATGCAGCATATCATATGAGGACCGTTATGTCAGCATAACAACCATAATTCTTCCCGGAGAAGAATTTATTTCTAGCACTGTGTGGCTTATTTAGTTTGCTTCAACTAGTCGAGACCCACATCAAAAGACGATGTCTAGACTATGTATCAACAATGAAATGACATCGAGTAGCCTTTTAACATCTTAAATGATTTTAATGTCTGTAGACATTTCATTTTCAGTCTATCTCCAACTAGGGCACTTTTGGAAGTGAAAACTGTCGTATAAATGAACTGGGCAATATTGGTCGTTATCTAGGCAATTCTTTAAATAATAACATTTTAGGGAGGCATAGGCTACAGTCCCACTATGTGCATACAGGCATGCTATCAGCATAACCCACTGCTCCTTTGCATACTGCTTGACCTGTAGCCTATGGATGATTGGCTGGTTGAACATACTAGGTACCCTATGTAGGCCTAGTTCCATTTTCTACCAAAATTAAATGATTTGCAAGGCTGAGCTAACAGTTGGGATACATTTCAATTGATGTTGAAGTGTACTTATTAATTAATATAAAAATGTATATTATTATGCAATTCAGATACATTGATAAGGATAGGATAATAAAGGAAGGAAGCTGAGAGGAAGTGACATTATGAATGAGAGAGAGAAATGGCCAGGTTCGTCTAGGTTGGTACATTACTTGATAACTTCATTTTGTCCTGTAGCCTAATCTGTTTTACACTCATCTGCTGCCAAAGTTTCTTACCATGAATATGAGTACAGTATGTTAAATTTCCTCATTTGTCATATCTGATCATATCTGTGTCATGGTTACACAGTCACCTTCCCTGTTCTGGGTTTGGAGCTTGTTATTGTAGGGTTTCAACACAGCCCACAGGGTTGCCAGCAGATAAAGGTCATGCTGCAGCTGGTCTATCACTCAAACTACAGATGGACACTCACACACACACACTCTCTCTCTCTCTCTCTCTCTCTCTCTCTCTCTCTCTCTCTCTCTCTCTCTCTCTCTCTCTCTCTCTCTCTCTCTCTCTCTCTCTCTCTCTCTCTCTCGTTCTCTCCGGTTTAATGGGACCCTGGCTACCTCCGTGAATCAGGAGAGTACTGGCTTGCATCATAGCCTAGCACAGACATACTTGATTCGATCTTCTGATAACCTGACAATGATGTTAGGACAGGATTAGTGTACTTGAATTAAATTAAGTGTTCGGGGACTATAGAAACATATTGATTAACTCTCCTCTCTCATTTTCTTCCTCACCCTCTTGCGCCATCCACCACCCCTTACCACCTGGTGTCAGATGTTCAGTGCCCAGGTTGAAGCGCACTGTGCTGGGCTGTATACCTGTCCTGTCCTGGCTGCCCCAGTACCGCTTCAGGGAGAATATCATGGGAGACATCGTCGCGGGCATCAGTGTGGGCATCATGCACATGCCTCAGGGTCCGTCTGTACACACACACACACACACACACACACACACACACAGTGACACACGCAAACACACACTAAGCTTTATGAAAAATTAAATTAGGGTGCTTAGGTACTCTACTAACCCAATGAGCAGACATCTACAATTGTATTTTAAGGTGGGGTGTACTAAGAGACAGTCAAATGAATTAGTTAAGGCTTCTTATGTCCAGTTATAAATCCCATATATTATTAACATGCCTTTCTCCTCAAGGTATGGCCTATGCACTTCTGGCATCAGTTCCTCCTGTGTTTGGCCTCTACACCTCCTTCTACCCGGTTCTGGTCTACTTTTTCTTTGGCACGTCCAGACACATATCCATAGGTAAGAGAAAGAGTTGGAAGAAGGGAGAGAAAGAGTGAGAGTGAACGGCACGGGACTGATGAAAAACCTAGTATTAGAATGTGTGTGTTTGTCCCCAAGGTACATTTGCTGTTATCAGTGTTATGGTTGGCAGTGTGACAGAAAAGATGGCACCAGACAGCAACTTCATGATTTACAATGGGACCAATGGAACTGCGGTGTTAGATACAGTGATGCAGGATGCCTACAAGGTACAGGTGGCATCCTCTCTCAGTCTGCTGGTGGGAATCTTCCAGGTGTGTTTCCTTCAAAGCTCCTTTTATATCTATTTACTGCCCCAGACAAAATATTGAACGCTATATTTAAATGAGCTATTTCTCTTTGTCTTCCTCCCAATACCCCGCCCCTTTCTCCTGTCCAACCACACGCACCAACACACACACACCCACCCACCCACACACACACACACACACACACACACACACACACACACACACACACATACACACACACACACACACACACAGATCCTTCTGGGCTTGGTGAGGTTTGGCTTCTTAGCAACATATCTCTCTGAGCCTCTGGTTCGTGGCTACACAACCGCTGCAGCCATCCAAGTGGTTCTTTCACAGCTCAAATACATATTTGGAGTTGATCAAATTAAGTTTAATGGACCGCTCTCTCAAATTTATGTGAGTATGCATACACATTCATGCACATTTGATGGACAAACACAAACACACAACTTGAACGTGATTATTACCGGAACAATTAACCTAGTAAACTAGTTGTGTCAAAATATTTGGTTTTAGATGTTGTTTGTGTGTGGTGCTGACCAAAATCTCTCTCCTGAAGTGTTTTCCTCCTTCCCTTCTTCCCCAGAGCTTGGTGAATATCTGTTCGCTGCTTCCTCAGACCAACATCGGGACCCTTGTGGTCAGTCTGGTAGCTCTGCCCATCCTCATTCTTGTCAAAGAACTCAACTCCTGCTACAGGAAAAAGTTGCCAATGCCCATCCCCATAGAACTCATAGCGGTAAGTCCATAACGTTTCCCTTTGTCTATAACTTCTCTTCCCTCCCTCCCTGCAATGATCTGTGATTGAGTGACCACTAAAGGGCCACGGTCTGTCTGTTGCTGCATATCCAGTGCAAAGGAACGTCATGGGGATTCTGTTAACCTCTGTGATGCTTGGTTGCTCATTAATCTACAGGTTTGGGGGGAAATGATGACCTGTAGGAAATGATTAGCCCTAATTTACGCTTGAATTCCTGTTATCTTGCTCTACACGTGTCAAGCATCTTGTGTTGGAAATGGAGATTCATGAAACAGACCCAAAAGGACACATACACTTATAAGTGCTAATACTTGTACACACAGCTGCAAGCCAACTCTCTCACGCATGTGAAGACCATCTTGCCTTTTGCCTCTCCAACAGGTTATTGCAGCAACAATCATATCATACTACACCAAACTGAACGAGCAATATCATATTAGTGTTGTAGGCGAAATACCCAGCGGGTAAGTTTGTGTGTCTTTGTATTCATGTGTTCAGTGGATCCAAACTGATTGATACAGTATCAGGCTCTGGCCTTATCATGCTGTACTGTGTTGTACACAGTGGCCTGAGTCAGAATGATCTCTAAGGAACTAGACAGTAGGAGTGCACAAGCACTCTTCATTCTGGAGAAAGATAGAAACAGATCATACTAGGAAGAGGTGCACTCTGTGTACTCTGTGTGTGTTCTAGTGTGTGTCTCTATACTGTAGGTCTTTAGACCACTAAAGCCACCACTTGGTGTAAAACAACAGATGAAAAGGAACTGTAAGAGGCTTGTCAGTGCATGCATACTTGTTATGTATCATTTCCATTATGTCATTTAACAGCACGTTGCTGTGATATGTATATGTGTAAACGCAAGGAGTCAAGAAGTGACAATGATGAGGTCATAGTCGTGACCATCCTGATCTACCTTTCACCCACGTAATGTATATTCTCCGTATATTCATTCTGGAGAAAGATATATACAGACCGTACCAGCACACAGCGTACTGTTCTAGGGCATGAATTTATAGTGTGTGTCTGTATGGGTCATAAGGTTATTAAAGCCACCAAATATAAGGTCAGAGTACGCTCTCAAAACAAAATATGGAGATAAAATGTACAGAGATACACTGTTGCTTGTCTGTGTGTGCGGCAGTTTCTGTATCATTCAGTATCAGTACATTATATTTATGACAGCACAGTGCACTATGGTGCAATATGTTAGGTATAGTATATTTACATTTACATTTACATTTATTCATTTAGCAGACGCTTTTATCCAAAGCGACTTCCAAGAGAGAGCTTTACAAAGTGCATAGGTCACTGATCATAACAACGAGATAGCCACAAAACATTGCGAGTAGCCAAAACATGAAGCACACATTGTGAACAACCAAAGTAAGTGCCAAAGGGAAGAACCATACGAGCATGTAGTTAAACAAGTTACAATTAAACAACATGAACTGCTATAAGTGCAAATGTACCTGTGGAAAAAAAAGACAAGCAACAATAATAAAAAACAATATATCACAGCGAATACAAACAATTTTAAATCAGTTACCACTAACCACAAAAGCAACAAGTCTCTGAGCAAGAGTCATTGTGATCCTTGAGGAAACTAACATCGGGTCAAGCGAACCATTCCTAAGTACCGTTGTACTCCCGGAACAAGTGCGTCTTGAGCCTTTTCTTGAAGGTGGAGAGACAGTCAGTGTCTCTGATGGAGGTGGGGAGTTGATTCCACCACTGGGGGGCCAGACAGGAGAAGAGCTTGTGTTGGGACCGGGCGGTCTTGAGCGGTGGGACCACCAGGCGGTTGTTTGAAGAAGACCATAGGTGACGGGTGGGGGTGTAAGGCTGCAGGAGAGACTTGATGTAGACGGGTGCAGTCCCGTTCACTGCTCGGAAGGTCAATACCAGGGTCTTGAATCTGATACGGGCCATGATAGGTAGCCAGTGGAGAGAGATGAGGAGCGGGGTAACATGGGAGCGTCTGGGTAGATTGTAGACCACTGGAGTGCAGTGCCAGTGATGCCCATCTCAGAAAGTCTGGCGAGCAGGATCTGGTGGTTAACCGTATCAAACGCTGAAGAAAGGTCCAGCAGAATGATGACGGATGACCTGGAAGCCGCTCTGGCAGACTGGAGGGCAGTGGTGACAGAAAGGAGGGCAGTCTCTGTGGAGTGGCCAGTCTTGAAGCCCGATTGGTTGGGGTCAAGCAGGTTGTTCTGAGAGAGAAAGTTAGACAGTTGGTTAGATACAGCACGTTCAATTGTTTTTGAAAGGAAGGGTAACAGTGATACCGGTCTGTAGTTCTGGAGGACGGCGAGGTTAAGGGAGGGTTTTTTGAGTAGAGGGGTAACTCTAGTCTGTTTGAAGGCAGAGGGGAAGGTGCCAGAGGTAAGAGAGGAGTTTAGGACATGGAGAAGAAAAGTTATGATGGAGGGGGAGATGGTTTGAAAGAGAGGGGAGGGGATAGGATCAAGGGGACAGGAGGTGGGGCGATGAGAGAGAATGAGGTCAGAGATCTCTGCCTCAGACAGGGGAGAAAAAGAGTTTAGACATTTAGTTGGGTCAGTCATGGAGGGTGAGAGGGTAGGAAAGGTGGGTTTAGGGAACCGACTGCTAATGTCGGCGACTTTTTTCTCAAAGAAGGAGGAGAAGTCGTCTGCTGTCAGGGTGGAGGGAGGGGGTGGGGGAGGTGGGTTAAGAAGGGTGGAGAAGGTAGAAAAAAGTTTGTGGGGGTTTGAAGCAGAGTTAATTTTGAGAAATGGGAGGGGGATAGGGAGCGGAGGTTGCGCCGGAAAGTTACAAGGGGAGGGGAGGTAGAAGGAGTTGGAGGGAGAGAGATAGAGAATTGGATAAAGTAGTGATCAGAAATATGCAGTGGGGTTACAGAGGTTAAGTCAGTGATACAGTTACGTGTCAGGATGAGGTCTAGCTGTTTGCCTGCCTTGTGGGTCGCCGGTGTGCTCAGCAGCGTCAGGTCGAAGGAGGTCAGGAGAGACAAGAAGTCGACGGCCTGAGTTCCTTGGAGGTGGATGTTGAAGTCCCCAAGGACTATCAGGGGGGTTCCATCATCCGGGAGGACACTGAGGAGCATGTCCAGCTCCTCCACAAAGTCGGCTAGCGGGCCTGGTGGGCGACAAAGAACTAATATTAGTGCAAGCGGTCAAAAAAGTTTAAATTATGAGGTTACATTTACATTTAGTCATTTAGCAGACGCTCTTATCCAGAGCGACTTACAGTAAGTACAGGGACATTCCCCCCAAGGCAAGTAGGGTGAAGTGCCTTGCCCAAGGACACAAGGAGGTTGTAATCATCACCATTTATTCTGCCCCCCTCCACCCTGCCCATCTCTCCTGTCTCCCAACCCCCCTTCTCCCATCCATGTTCTCCTTTCCCTCTTCCCCCACCAGGATGAATGCCCCTGAGGTCCCTGATTTGAGTCTCTTCCCAGACTTAATAGGCGATGCATTTGCCATAGCTGTCGTTGGCTATGCCATTGTCATTTCCTTGGGCAAAACCTTTGGCCTCAAACATGGCTACAAAGTAGACAGTAACCAGGTGAGCCTTCAACACACAGACACACACACAGGTGCATGCATAGGGTTGCAGAGGGATGGAAACTTTTTCAAACTTTAATTTGAAAAATGTTCCTTACACTATAAATGTTTTCTATTGTATTCATTGTACAATCATTCAGTAAACAATGCAGATTATCACAGACATTATATTTGTAGTCAAATACACATAAAAAGACCATTTGAATGCTAGTGAAAATAGCCCCATCTAATGGGAATTCAGTGAAATGGAAATTCCTGCACTCTGCATGCACCCTCCACATAAACTAGGTGTTTGGTGTAGATTATATACATCTGGATCAAACTTGCAATACGCATAACTTTACGTCATTGGTAATAGCAAAAGTATGTCTTTGTGAAACTTTAATAGGCTATCTAAAACAAAAACTGAAAACAAATTCTAAATTTGGAACCACAGATATCATTTTAGTTTAGCTTAAGTTTTTCACACAGAACCTTTTCCTTGAACACTTGCACATACATACATACACAGACACACACAGAATACACATACTGTACATTTGCAAAAAAGTTGTAAAGTATCATGACTAAGCATTGCATGACTCATGGCCATGTACACGGCTCATAGTAACCTGGGTACAGGTCCAGCACAGCCAGACTCATCCAGCCTTTATGTCAGACCATGTTTAGCATGTACCATCACACTTAGTCACACTGTCACTGTGGGGTGACATCCTACCACTCCTGGAAATACTGTGCTGACACATACAGACTGAGTCTCACACAAACTTTACAACCCCATGCAACATACGCTTCTGCCTCTCTCGCTCATTTATCTCTTTACCCTCATTACCTACTGGAACTTTCTCCCTCTGTCTCTCTGTTAGAACCATGTAGTGGGTTATGGTTTGCAGTTTAGGGTTTCATCAACTTTTTCAAAAATTATTACAAACCAAGTGGTTTTACTAACCAAAATGGTCCATCTCTTCTGCCATACTTGTTGTCCTGTCATGCTGTTGCACACAAATATATACTGTAGTATGTCTCTCCCCTACCCCCCATTCCCCATAGGAATTGGTGGCTTTGGGTGTCAGTAACTCAGTCGGTGGGTTCTTCCAATGCTACGCTGTGACCTCCTCCATGTCCCGCAGTATGGTCCAGGAGAGCACAGGGGGAAAGACACAGGTAAGACACACACAGACACGTACACTCTTACAAACATCCATTAACACATAGACACACACACACACACAGGTTATGGTTCACGTGTTGCTTGTGTTTCGTCAGGTGGCTGGCGTGTTCTCTTCAGTCCTTATACTGGTGATTATTTTGAAACTGGGCTCACTGTTTGAGGAACTGCCCAAGGTAACTCCACCCCCTGCCCGTGCACACATGCACATGTTTTCCCTGCTGTTAGTGTTGATTGACAAACACACACTAACACACTATTGACTGTCTGTGTGTCCTCCATCCAATAGGCTGTCCTGTCCATCATTGTGTTTGTAAACCTAAAGGGCATGTTCATGCAGTTCGGAGACATTCCAGTTCTGTGGAAACAGAACAAGGTTGATCTGGTAAGACGCAGTCATTACAGGCTACTTACACCTGTAGAAGGTCTACATTGAAGGACTAGATAGAAATATTAAACACCAGGACATCGTTAAGCCACTGATTAATAAACACCTAATAGACTCTCTGTGTGCTTCTCCCGTAGATGGTGTGGGTGGTAACTCTGGTGTGCACCATTCTATTAAACCTGGATTTGGGCCTGCTCGCCTCCATCGTCTTTGCCCTGCTCACTGTCATCTTCAGGAGCCAACTGTGAGTCTAGACCAGCCACCCTCCATGTGTCACCACAGTGCTGTTGTGTCTGCTCAAGTCCTCAGTGTTTGCTCCTTCTTTCTGTTCTCCCAGGCCGAGGTACTCTGTCCTGGGCCACGTCCCCGGGACAGAGCTGTACCTGGACATGGACACCTATGAGGAAGTGAGAGAGAGACACACACAGAAAACATTTGTTTGCCGACCTATACATTTCTGTCAACGTTTATGCGTACACGTCTGCGGATGACAAAACATGCTTCATACTGTTTGGTTCACACAGCATTTTTGATGACTCATAGCTGTGCCCTTGTTTATCCCTGTAGGCTAGAAAGATACCAGGCATCACCATTTTCCAGTGCTCCACCACAGTCTACTATGCGAATGCTGAACTCTACAATGAGGCCCTGGAGGAGAAGGTGTGTGTGCGCAAAGGGATTTGTGACTTCTCTTTCTCTTGAATAACTGTTCTTTCTCTGGTCTAGTACATGTACAAATTGCAATTGTATTGTATTGTATTGTATTGTATTGTATTTCATATTCATATAGTGCGGAATTGACACTGAAAAGCTGTTGACCATGAAGAAGCAGCAAGAAACAAAGATGAAGCGCAAGAATGAGAAGGAGAAAAGAAAAATCAAAAAGATGGCCAAAAAACTGGTGGGAGACACACCCAAATATACACACAATCACAAAAAGGTAAATTGCACAGAATAACTCACTCCTTATCTCTCTGGTCTGTAGAATGGCTCGAATGGCATAAATGGCTACCAATCCAGTAAAACAGACCAGCCTGATGACATTCAAGCTGAGAAGAACCACTGGAAGGGCATGAATGAATGCAAGGCCTCCCCAGGGATCTCACACCTTGGCCAGGGGAATGTAATGACCCTGTCCCCAATTGAGATCAACGGGCAGGTCAACTGGGCCTACAACAGGGATGGCATTGGCTCTGACTCTGACTCAGGAACTGATGATCATGGCGACGCGGAGACCAACGAGACTTCCAGCACTGGAAGGGAGGAGGACGATGGAGGGGAGTGGCGGAGCCGAGACACACACACCATTATACTGGACTTCTCCACATCCAGTTTTGCAGACACTGTCACAGTGAAAACACTGAAAAACGTACGTGGGCTGGTTGTGTGTGTGTGGTTGGTTGGTTGAGAAGCATTGACTACGAGTCACATTCTTTAGAAGGGAGGTGAATGTGTCATCTGTAAGTCTTTGGAAAGAACAGGTGACAAATAGAAAACAAAGAGATAGGGAAAGATCGATAAGTAATGGTATTAAGAGAAAGGGCAGGCCAGGAGAATTCCCTACCGCCAACTTTTCCTCCCAACTCCCTATTTTTAGATTATTGTGATCCTGTCTTTGTCCCTATGTAACATTCTGTTGTC
This sequence comes from Osmerus eperlanus, assembly GCF_963692335.1. Lineage (NCBI taxonomy): Eukaryota > Metazoa > Chordata > Actinopteri > Osmeriformes > Osmeridae > Osmerus > Osmerus eperlanus. Next base: position 7,278,408 of record NC_085021.1, read on the forward strand.
ACATTCATAAATGGCCTTGCACGAAAGCAAACAAAGATTCTGTGAGCTTGGAATAGACTGGAGGTAAAAAAGATTTGGTTTACAAAATTATTTAAATTCTATTTTACCCCCGTTTCAAGCATTTTCATTTCCCCGCTTCCACTTGTTCTTCCTCTACAGATTTTCAGAGATTTGGGGGAAATTGGTGTGGACATATATGTATCAGGTTGCCAAGGTGAGACTTACACATATCTTCATCCACTAATACCAGAGAATAACTCATTCTGAAAGGTAAAGCCATAGAATCACCAACTAAAGCTGACAACTGGGTCAAGGTCATGTCTCTCCTGGCCTCTATTGCACCATTTTGTACACTAAGACCATCGACCCATATTAAGCTAAACACATAAACATAACCCTTTATGCTTTAAATTATGTTTTATATTGCCTCCCCTACCCAATATGGCCTTTCATCGATGTGTGTGTATGTGCTAACCTCGTTTCCTAATGTTGTCAGTATGCGTAGTGGAGCAGTTGGAAACTGGAGGCTTGTTTTCTGAGTCCCTCCCCAAGAGTCTCCTCTTCCCCACCATTCACGACGCTGTGTTACACAGCCTCAGACTGAGGGGGGGAACAGCCTTGTACAACTATGAGAACCACGAGTGTCCACTGGTGGGTATTCATACACACAGTAATTGTTTATAAAAATGTGCAATTGACAGTTGAATAAATAACCACAACCAACTAACACTAACATTCCTGCTGTACCGTTCTATTTTTATTAGGACATGAACTGTGTGACCAAGATGTGACCAATAGGGATCAGCTTTCCTCCACCTTCCTCATGTTGCTGGTTTCCTGCTTCCCATAGGTTGTCTTCTCTGCCCCCCCTCTTGTGAGGAGCATGCACCACTATGACACAGTGGTCAGTTGCCATAGAGAGAAACAGAGCCATTGCTTTAGAAACTGTCTTTTTATGATGAGGTAATAATGAGGTATCACACAACAAGTCTCTGCAGTGGGAGGGGAAGCACAAGAGAGAATGTAGCACTAGACGACTAGAAATCAGTATTTATAGCAAGGGAGGAAGAGTAGAGAGGGAGTGAGAGGTTGACTGTGAGGACAAAACTGGGACTGTTTATGGAAGGCATTTCCGAAAGATGTTTTTCATTGTCATTTAGGCCAAGTGATACCTTTGTGTGTGACGATCTTTTGGCAGAAGCATTTTACCTTTAACGCAATGTATAAATGATCAGTCTTACCATGAAGATGGTTTGCTCTTCTCTGGATAAGTCTGAATATTTGTCAATATAAAGAACTAAAGACGTACATACTGTACAGCATCACAATATAATATCAATAAGATACATGTATCTGTTGCTGTTATTTACGTTTATTAATTTATCTTTTTTACAAACATAAAAAAGATGATCGACTTTCAATACAGATGTAAATATATCTTAGGAAGTTATATTGATGGGGTTTGTGTAAATAAATATACTTGATTGGTGGCCAAGCAGCGAAGCTGCTGTGGTCTGAAACAAGTAGTTTCATTTGACCTCTAGGGGCCCTACAATAGGCATAATTGTGTTTTGACCAATAACTGTTGATTTGTTGATCTTATTTAAGTTAATCCTTTGCCTCGTGATATCTTAGGAGATCCCGTATCTGACACATGTTCATTTGTGATACCAGCCGAATTGATGCAGCCGCCATTTTTAATGAATGAATAAAATGTTTTTTCCCTACTCCTCCTACAAAATGTATCCAATATTCACCAAACTTGGCACAGATTATCTTCAGACCACATCACCTTAACATGTCAAAATATGACTGAATTACAGCTGTTTAAACTTGGGCCAAATCTGACACTCGCTTGCAACAGGAAAAAATGCTTATATTTTTACACATCAACTGAACACAGTCATTTCCAGCACTGAGAATAGCTCACTAGGATGAGTTGGTATTCTGGCAAGGGCAACGTAAGAGTTTCGAATCCAGCCAAAGCCAACGCGCCTGTCATGTCACTGATTATCTGTTTAGCGACACTGTGAGCCACTGCAAAGGAAGCCAGGCAGGGCCGGAGTGGGGCCACTTTTCAGCCCGGGAGTTTCAGACCCAAGACCCTCAGACTCCCCAGGAGATTTCGTCCCCCCCAATGTTGACTCCATGGCTACGGCCTTTGGGCAGAGATGCACCTGGGACGAATGATGCCTGACGATGTAACAGGATATGTGAACTTTAGGTCCCTAAAATGGCTACTGTGCTGGATACCATGGCTTGGATTTTAAGGATTAGATCTCGGGACTTGATGCTGAGCCGTTGCAGGAATTTCCATATTAGGAGGAGCATCAAAACTATCCCCTAAAGATCGTCTTTCCCCTGACATAAACCAGATTTACAGGAGGCTTTAAAAAAAACATTTTAAAATATTGGGTGGCATTAAAAAAAACATTTTAAAATATTGGGTGTAAAGAATATGTTGTGCTTATTAAAGTTATGCATTGTGCTTATTAAAGTTATGAACTTAAAAGTGTGCTCAGGCTTAAACATTGGGTCTCACACTGGGTGTGGGAAGCAGGCTGTTCTTTGTGTCTCTATCTCTTCATTTTCAGAAACAACCTTGAAACCGGGTGGAGACGGCACCCGAGCAGGTGGGACGCGTAGGCAAGAACAACTCCCTGATGCACGAGAGAACAAGCTCAACCCTTTTTTAATACTTGTGTGTTTCAATTGCACTGTATAAATATATGCTGGGGAGGGACAGATAGCCAGTTGGACTTCGTGAACCAGCCCAAACTCTGTTGCGGGTAGGGAAACTTAGACAACCCCAGAGCTCTGTACTTGTTGATTTCCAACTGCTGCATTAAAGCTGATATTATCGGACCTCTGCGACTCCAGACCACTCTTTCTAGAACACAGATTTGTGTCATTGGATACCATCATTACATATTGGAATAGACACAAAGACTTTGAATCCTTCAGGTGGCAGCTCAATTAGCCAGTATAGTTATCATTCAGCGATATAGGGAATATAGGGGGTCAGATGGCTGAGCGGTTAGGGAGTCGGGCTATTAATCAAAAGGTTGCCGGTTCGATTCTCAGCAGTGATAAATTACGTTGTGTCCTTGGGCAAGGCACTTCACCCTACTTGCCTCTGGGAGAATGTCCCTGTACTTACTGTAAGTCGCTCTGGATAAGAGCATCTGCTAAATGTAATGTAATATTACTGGTAGCAACAGTAAGTTATAGACAAACTGCCAAGTAATCATGAGTTATGATGCTGGAGGTAGATCAATATACACAGGTAGAACAAGGAATTAGGGTGAAGTACTTGCCAAGGGTAAGTAGATGGGATTATTGATCTTGCTTTGTTTACACAGCCTTCATTTGCCCTTTTATTGGGTGTGCTCAAGCCTTCGGCGAGAGCACAACCTTTGTTCTCTCACATATATATTTATTTGTGAGAATGCTGTTCAGCATTCTCACTATTGTTTTTCAACTTCTTAGTTCTTCCGCCGTTTTTGGCCTTTAACTCGTTCTGCATACTTTAACCGATTCCTACAACTTTTGTATCAAAACGTTCAGCTCCTTCAGGAGATGATGGCTATGACTTTTGGTATTTCTCACTTTTATACTTTTTAAGACATTAAGGTTTTTGTGCAAATTATTCTCCCATTAAAAGTAATGGTAAATCCTTTCAAATCATTAAAAAGCTTCCTCCTCTTTCAAACGTAACTACTTCAGCTTACTTTCAGCTAGAGACACCATTCAACCTTTAAAATGTTCACAAGACATTCAGCTATTCCCAAATGATTCAGCTCTTTCAAATGTTCAGCCAATTTTGAATTATGACAGTTTGAAATACATTAAAATGTTTGCTCCTTCTTGATTTTTATGAATGGGCAGCAAGCAGAGTGGCACACTCTGCTGGCTGCTCTTTTTCTGATATTCAACTAATTTGTCAAACAAATTCCTCTAACGTTCATATAGTTTAACTTACAGAAACAAGTTATACCTTAAAATGTAGGAAAAATTGTCCTCTTTCAGCCAATGTAACTACTAAAGAGCTCACATTTACAGATTTTCAGCTATGAGCCTTGAAGCGAGAGCAGCCTTTCAAATTCTCTCACTAACTTCAATGGAGAGGTGAGTAAAATCAGTCAGAGAAAGCAAGAAGGAACAAGATTTTGAAACTGCCGATAGAGTCGTATTTCTGACCGCACAGACATATAAAGGACATCTCTGGTTTCGGCAGAGTCTTGGGTCTCGGAAAATATCCTTATATTTTGGATTGGACGTATAGTTTTGCGTCTAGGTCAACTTGTTTGAGGTGTGGATGCTAGGTAAATGTTCGTTTTTCTCTCTGCCTAGCTCGTTAGCTATCACAGCTGCGCCATCACCGTGGCAACCAAACAAACAAGCACCAGGAAAGCAAAAGGAACACGTTTTTGAAACTGCAGGTAGAGTCGTATTTCTGACTGCACAGACATATAAAGAATATCTCTGGTTTCGGCAGAGTCTTGGGTCTCGGAAAATATCCTTATATTTTGGATTGGATGTACAGTTTTGCGTCTAGGTTATCTTGTTTGAGGTGTGGATTCTAGCTACATTTCTCTTATTCTCTGCCCTCAGCGCTTTAGCAATCATAGCTGCACCATCACCGTAACGGCAGACACGCACCACTCAGTCTCTCACACAGGTGATTGGTACGTTTACTTGACCATGAGAAACACGATTACTAGCAATTGTCGGTTTATGCCAATAATACGATTACTCCGTTTACATGTGTAATTAGTTATGCGATTACTCAATAAACACGTCTACATGATTCTTTTTTATTAATCGTTGTATGCTCCACGGACAACTTGCACCATCATCCTTCTGCAACAAAGTGTCGCCTTGTCTTCCTGTATCGGCCCTACTGCTGTATGTTTCATTCCATCAACACATTGAATCCAACTAAGAAAGCCGAGTAAACGCATAGGCTACTAATACTGTAGGTGAGGTTACTTAGAGTTCTTAAAACAAAGATGATTTATTATCTCACACTTTTTATATATCTTTCAGTTTCAAATCACTTAACATCTGATTAAGGAGCACAACACATGGCAACACATTCAAATGGGCAGAGCACACCACCACCAAGTCCCAACCTCATGTCTCACCCTCCCTCTCACCTTCCTGTCTGAGAAACCTGTTGCTAGGCTACCCAGGCTCCGTTGCCCGGTAACCTAATCTCTGTGGTTTCCTGATGGGTGGTGCTGGGGTTAAAGGAAGAGGGGGACCTTTTATTGACCCTCATTAGGACATGAACAGGGGCTAGAGCTGTGTTCTCCTCTATAAGTGTTTCCTGTCCAAATAACCGCAGGATTGATAGCAGTCGCCGACCGAACACAAAATCAAACGACAAAAAGCGAATCTACCGGGAAGAGAGCCAAGTCTCTTCTTATCAGTGTCTCATCAGGGACGTATTAGACGAGCATTCGACCATACAATGAGTGCAGAGCAGGCACATGGGGCCAGAGGGTTGCACCTTAAAAAATAAATGTTTTTTTTAGGCTCGCAGTGTGCACAAACATAAAACTTTTATTGGAAGACTTGTTTTTGGTTCAAACTATTCATTTCACCAGGAGATGGTGCTGTATTCCTAACTAACCCATTGGAATTGACTCTCATTTAATGCATGTGCAACTGTCTGTACATGCATAAAGGTGTGCCTTTTATGATTTAGGGGAAAACAATCCTTACATAGCGGTTGGATAGAAAGGTTTGCCAATAATGCATTAATAATCCTGTGTTCTTAATCGAGTGTTCTCATGCAAAATGTAGACCCATATGAAATGTAGTGTTAGCAGGGCATAATACAGGAATGATACAGGAAGCACTTGGTTTACTAAACCCACTGAGACCAAAGAAGTCCAGAGCAAAGCTCTGAGTAAAAAAACGACTTGGTTGCAAATACTTTTTTCCTTAATTATCTTGTTATCTTAATCTAGTGTTCTTATGCAAAATGTAGACCCATATGAAATGTAATGTTTATTTAAAAGGAAGGCTTGTTAGCAGAGCATATTGACAGTACATCTATTAATTTTCTCATTAATGTTAGCTGTGCTCAAAACCATTTTAACCCTTCTCCGCTCAGTGAGCTGTGTAGACATTCTAGCACGCTGGGTCTGTTGACCAGACGCATCACACAACACCTGTCCTCTATGAATACAATGACTAGTTACACAACGACATATCCAACACATGTAGCTGCCAAGGGGGGGATACATCTTTCCTGTTTGCTTGCACACACCTTGTGTGTATATATTTTTTACTGGGGCACGTGCCCGAGTAAAAACCCCAAAACACAAAAGTGTCCTTGATAATTCACCAATAAGATGGGTTCACGAGTTCAGTAACACACCAGCGATTGAATAAATGATATGTTTTTATTGAAGCAGGTCTGGTAGCAGAGCCAAGCCCGAATCAGTGGAGGAGGCTGGTAGCAGAGCCAAGCCCGAAACAGTGGAGGAGGCTGGTAGCAGAGCCAAGCCCGAATCAGTGGAGGAGGCTGGTAGCAGAGCCAAGCTCGAATCAGTGGAGGAGGCTGGTAGCAGAGCTGAGCCTGGTGCGGATGGTGGAGGCTGGTAGCAGAGCCAGTCCTGGGGTCCTGAGGAGACGAGAGTGTGATTACTGGGATGCTAGGGAATGGATGATGATGTGAGGGGTGCCCACAGGGTTGTATTTGTATTGTACATTTGTGTAAAAGTTGTATTTGTCCCCGATCTTGTCTCTTCGCTTTCCAAATGCAATCAGCTGCTCACAGACTGACAGAAGCTATAGATCAAGGCCAATACAAACATTTATCAAAAAGTGTGCATGTATTATCAAGAAAAAACGGACCCTGCTCAACTAGGTGTACTTGTTGACGGTGAATGATATTTTGACTCAATTATGAATTATGCATAATTAGGAAAGATGAAACAAATCTTTCAAAAAGTTGAGATGGGCCTGTCTAATGTTGTGTATGTTCTAATTTGGGTGGAGAAGAATACCAGGTTAAATGCCAGACCAAGTTCTTTTTAGTTTAATAAGAATTTATGCAAATCAAACAATGAATACAATACACCGACGGGTCTCAATCTAGATCGGCGATACCAGTCAAAGTTACCAGTCTCGCTTCATAGAGTAGAGAAGACAAAGGCCTTTGTGAGAACAGTCTTATCAGAAGTCTTAAAGAGAGTTCTGCCTAGCCAAGTTCTGCCTGACCTGTCAGTTCGTGTACCCCTTCTGGAAGGGAGGTGTTTGTCAGGTGATTGGCCACCAGTCGATGGGGTGAGGATGTCCTCATCCTATTAGATTTTAGAGGAAGTCTTTGGGCAGTTAGGTGGACCAGGGGGCAGACCTAAAGGTCAGATGATGTCCCAGTGGCAATAGAATCCATCCTCCTCCGAGCAAAGGGATTAATCCTCCACCGCCTAAAACCAGTTCTGTCTCCCCCTCTAGACCCACAGAGTAGTGAGACCTCATGTATCTTTTATCACCTGGTGTTGACTCTTGGTGTTCTGTTGTGAGGCCCATTGTACGCATTGTACACTGTCCCATGGTGCGGTCATGGTGCGGTCATGGTGCGGTCATGGTGCGGTCATGGTCCGGACATGGTGTGGTCATGTCCCGTCATGGTGTGGTCATGGTGCGGTCATGGTCCGGTCATGGTGCGGTCATGGTCCGGTCATGGTGCGGTCATGGTGTGGTCATGGTGCGGTCATGGTCCGGTCCTCTCGCCCCCCCCTGTCAGTATGCTGACTTATTGCATTCTTCTTCTCACAAAAAGATACATTCTCTTGAGATTGACCCTTTTCTCACTCTCCCAGACACAGTCACATTCTGGTGCATACGTTTGGAATATATGTTCATCACTATCATTACTGATTTTATCTGAGAGCATTGATTATATCTGGAATATATGTTATTACACATTTTGGTATATCTGAAGCATTGATTGTCTTTTTATGTAACAAAGACATCGAACATATGAAATAGCAGCATAAATTGGCAGCATAGATTTAATTCCTCCACAATAACCACAGGTTACCTCACATTGGAGGCCACTAGCCTGTGTATTCATGCCATGATTTGAATCTATTAAATAGAAAACATTTTAAACATTGGCAACACTTCATATCAATTACCATGTAACTGCATAGCAACATCCTTTTTTAAACATTGTTGATATATAGGAATAATTAAATGGAATTAAGTGTTAGCAGTATGTGTTATTAAAGTGAAAGAAGGCACAGGATGTGGGAGGGGTGGGAGGGGTAAGTGGATGTTGTAAAGGGGCAGTTGAAGATTGAGTTACGAGATCAACATTATCACCCACTTACCCCTGGTTATCACCAGGTGTGCCATTTTCAACTGTTTCCTGTTGGTAGCTGAGCAAAGGGTTTCCTGCTCTCGTACATAATGTTTGTACGTGCCATGTCATTGCTGGGGCTCAAGAAGTGGAATGTCCACAATTGTTGTAATTGAAAACCATAAATTTATTTTTAATATTTTATTCCGTTTTCATGTCCCAGATTAAAAGACAGGTACAAAAAAAATGAACACATGTGGAAATAAATCAAGCAGCAGTCATTGGAATAACCTATTGAAAGGCTCAGCCCACTACCACATCCATTAAAATATTTGAATAGTCAATGTTAAATATGTAGGCTACGATTATGATGTTAAGTTGGTTTCAAATCCCAGACAGAATCAACATGTCTTCTACCCCCAAAAAACTTGCATTCCAATTCATTTTCATCTCACAACACACTATTCTGAAATCTCAAGTTTTTTTTACATAAAAATCATCTTAACTACATGAGAGACGACAACTCAGTGATTGAAGAAAAGGCAGAAAGTGAATAAAGTGTTTGAACAGGGCTGACTCAGTGACATTTCTTATGTCGCTTTTTAATCATTTTGTCATCATCTCCATTAAAACAAATCAAATCCGTTTTGTCACTCAACCATGTACATAAGTGCACCAGTGGGTGAAAGTATACACCTACTAAATATCACTGTGCTTCATCATTTGAGAAGAGGGCTCTCTGGGAAGAACGCTCAGACTTCCTGTTTCTTTATTCCTGGTTTCTCCTGATCTTCTGTTCTGGCAGAATTCTGGGGTTCCTCCTGGGGTTAAAAAGTGGGTCATGTCAATGAATATGAAACCATGGTACCAAGCATTCTAGCTAGCTACACTACCTACCTAACAATCTCATTGTTTGTTTGTGTTACTGACCTCATACATTTGGCCAATATTTGCCAACACTTCTACAGAGGTTTGAGGTCCAAGTACCACTGCTACCACAGCTTGAGAACCATCGGCCTACAGGAAAGTCTTCTGTTTTGTTTGGGTCATTGCAGCATGCACAAATAATCTGCTTCTGGTTTGCTAGGGTTTGTTTCATAAACTATTCTGAAATTTCATAGACAGCTTTGTGTTGTTGTGTTATTATGAGGGACTTTATGTATTGAAATATGTGCAGTATGAAATACGTACAGTATGAAATATATGCAGTATGAAATAAAGTAATTTCGTTTGACTTATTTACAGATTCACTTACATGTGATTCTGGGAATTTGATGCTCCAGTCATCCTTAATGGCCTTTATAGTTTCATCAGTTTCATCAGTCTCCTTCTTATAGTAGATCCTGATCTGTTGCTGTGAAAAGCTCTCTGGCCTGAGGTATAACACCTGGTAGAGGTTACAGTTGGTTTGAACATGTCTTTCAGTAGTTCTGCACTCAAGTGTTCCAGTACATTCAATACTTTAACCATAGAAGTGAGTGGTAGGATGTTCTATTGACATCAGCATGGTTCTGACCTGGTCTTTGGAGATTTTGAAAGCTTTGGTTGGGTTGTCCTTTTTGTAGAAGCGCATTTGGTCAATGGGGTCGTCCTTCTTCATCCCATAGTCAATTTTGATGACCTGAAGCAGTTTTACACAGGTAACATGACCTGAGGCAGTTTTACACAGGTAACATGACTTGATGCAGTTTTACACAGGTAAAATCATAGGCTGAGTGATAAAATATCCAGGTCCTCATGCCTAAAATACTTGAAAATATATTCTTCCCATCTCAAGGTAGTAAAGGACCAAAGTTATGATAAGGAACTATGTAACTTTGCAAAGAGCATACATTCCACCAATAAAGACATGTAGAGCAATGGGTTAAAATACGTCTTTAAATTGTTTTAAAAAGGGCCAATGTCTGGACACTTACACGGAGTTCAAAGTCATTTGGATCCAAATGATTTTCACTCGCCACATCACTTTGCCATTTCTTGATCTTGTCCATGACCTCGTCCTCCAAATTGTCCTTGTCCTGGAAATGAGACATTGCTACTCCTCTGGCTGATGATGACTCCTCTGGCTAAATGACCAAACTTCTTACCTTTATACCCCCACACACCTTTAAGATCTGGCCCACACACTTGTAGAGACGTCGGTGGGTGATTCTCTCTAGAATCTTTCTTGCCTTATCCAGGTCAGAAGAGGGGGAGTAGAGGATCTGCTCAAACACATGGTCTTCATGAGGAGAGAGAGAGAGAGAGAGAGAGAGAGAGAGAGAGAGACAGAGAGAGAGAGAGAGAGAGAGAGAGAGAGAGAGAGAGACAGAGAGAGAGAGAGACAGAGAGAGAGAGAGAGAGAGAGAGAGACAGAGAGAGAGAGAGAGAGAGAGAGAGAGAGAGAGAGAGAGAGAGAGAGAGAGAGAGGAGGAAAAAGAGGGAGAGAGAGAGAGAGAGAGAGAGAGAGAGAGAGAGAGAGAGAGAGAGAGAGGAGGAAAAAGAGGGAGAGAGAGAGAGAGAGAGAGAGAGAGAGAGAGAGAGAGAGAGGAGGAAAAAGAGGGAGAGAGACAGGTTTTGGTGTACCTCTTTTGTTATCCCCGGCAAGTTGGAGAAAATGCTACGAGAGCATGAGGCTAATCTGAACCTGTGAGTTTAGAGTAGACCTCCATGTCAAATACGGTGTCTGACATTCTGAACGTTTTCACCCCAGATCCTTTAATCAAGATGTGAGGATTTGCTTCGACAAGGGCATCTCTGATCCTGGAGAGCCAAAGCAAATTGATGGTGACAAGAAAACATTTGAGTCACAATGTAGAAATTACATCTAAGAGTGAACTTTTATTTGACCTCTTGTACAGCACTTTGTTCAACCATGGTTGTATTTAAACATGCTCTATAAATATTGATTGATTGAACGGTGGTCTCCACCCTCTCTCTATTTATACATTTGACTTCCCACATGAAGCCATATGTGATTATTATGTGAGCACCTGCTGTACAATACTCACATGAGCTGAATGGCTTCGACCACTCTGTGCTGGTAGGCTCGTCTGTGGAGGCTGAATCTGGTGTGGAACATGTCATACAGGTTGTCCACTTCCTATTGAGAGAGACATCAGTAAAGTGAACCTTTAGAAGTCATACCCTATTTGAAGATAAAGGGTTTGCCTGGCTACAAGTAGCACCTTGTCTCTGGCACAGATCTGCGACATCTTCTTCCCATCCACCTCCTCATCCACCTCACAGACTCGGGCAAAGTTGATAAAGCGGTCATGGTCAAAGTTACTCTGAAGACCTAGGTAGTAAGAGTCCCTGTATGTTTGACAGAAGAAAATGTATAAGAACATGTTTAGGAATGCCATTTCAAAGACCTATGAACAACTTTGACAAACAAGTGGTTGAAAGCATGACATACCTGGCAAAGTAGTCCCATTTATCAACATCAACACCGTTTCTCTTGTTGGCTATGATTTCGTACAGGAAGGACTTCTTCTCTGGTCTGCCTTTGTAAGCCCACTGGAAACAGCAGAAAGCGATGCTCATTGACCTCTGTGGGGTGTCTTGAGACTGATTATTGGCTAATTAGGCTGACAGTGTGTCTAGCAAAATGGCCAGCTGATAGCCTACACTTGTTTAATTTCCCTTAAATCTTTTGCCTCTTAAGATGTTGTGTTTCACTCTACTTTGAATAAAGTGAGCAATAGATTTGTTCATAGTTCTATAGGTCACTCATTTATGAAAGTTTTGTCTACATCATAGAACATAACTACTAGGCATTAGGTTGATTTAATTGACACAGTGATATGGAGGGCAAACAAAATCTAAAATTCAGAAAGTTGACCAGTGTCATACTGTCATAGAGAGCTACAATCAAACAGAGCTACAGAATGTAAGAGTAAGAGACTATTAATTTTCTATACATGTGCTGTTTTCTTTCGCGTGTGGAAGATAATTTGTGAGTGCTAAGTGGTTGGGTGATAAATTACATTATAATAATAGTCCTAAATGTGTTGCGTCTCCTTGTCTTGTGGTTGCCTTGGTTTCCCCCCTCACTATTGGAGGACTGAGTAAGAATACCCAATTCCACTTCAGAATACCGAGAATCATCCAAAACAACCAACAAACAAATGTTTGTAAAATGTTGATAGTTCCTGTTTTATACAGCTAAAACAGCCTGGGGTCAAAATGACCATGTGTCCTTGACCATGTGTCAAGGACATTGAAAACATATCATCATGTTAATATTGTGTTCACCCAGTTACCCATTAAATGAAGAAAAGCCATTAAATAAGAAGTCAAAATAAGTTATATCAAGCATGCATAAAGAGGCGTTAAACATTTAATGCAATCAAACTGATCCCATTCAATTAAGGGCCATTCAACCCTGTTTTGGCTCATGTTAACTTGTATAATTAACAAGCCTATGTATTCCTGGATAGGAACCTTGTGGTCGAGAGGGGAAGAATTCAGTAGTAGGAGAAGAGAGAGACGCACTCAGGTTTCTAAACGTTTTTCACTCAAGATCACTAAATATTTACCAGTTTGGACAGGATGTGTATTATTATCTTAATAATCATTCAAGTGTTCCTATTTTTGACTAAATGTATTGTAACGAAACTGACTGCTGTCACTGTTACCTTCCCAGGGGTTTTGTCAATCGGTCCAGCAATTTGTTCCTTGATGAAGTCCAGGTCTTCAGGCAGGACCAGACCATGCTGCTCCATCTTCAATTCATTTTTGTCGACAAGGTGGTCAAACATGGCCACGGACGCATCCTCGTGCTGAAGAAAAGAAGATTCTGGTGAACAAAGTGGAACCCATATGCACATACACACGTTTTGCCGACATACACTTGTAAAGACAAATGTATTTTTGTATTCAGTCCTTCACCATGACAACAAAAATACAGAGAAACCAAAGCAGAATGGTTTCCTGCACCTAAATAGTTTAGCATTATGGGACTGGATCCCTGTCCTAACTTGAAATGGGTCACATTTTGTTGTAGGGAATGCAAATATATCTGACCTAAAATAATCGTGCAGCAGTAATTGAAACCATTTTTATAGAAGACCAGATATTTGCAATTGCTTCAGTCATTATGAAACATCTGGGAATCACTGGCTTTAAAAACCTATTCAGTTGACAACAACAGGACGCACACAAATAAAGCCAGTGCATTCCCATAAATGTTTGCCTGTGTATTATAATAAATATTGATTTGGGGGGTTTTGATGGAGAAAGGGAGACGGAACAGTTTTTACCTTCCATTTCCTTCCTGTAGAGACTTTGGGGATAAACATCCCATCAAACAAATGGGAGAAAGGGCCATGTCCTGGTAAAATCAATATGTTGGAGGTACAGAGAGAGAGATTGTTAACTCAAGATGGAAAACATGAGTGTATTTGTGTGTGAGAGAAAGGGGAATAGATATATCTTGAGAAACAACATGAGCTTCCTCACAGGTGAGGAAAACATATTCAAGTCAGAATGAGTCTTGTATGACCCAGTGGGAAAGAGAGTGAGTGAAAACAACATTTCATTCTCAGCACTTTCTGCCACACCTTGAAATGAAACTCTGCAGTTCAGTTCATAGTGAGTGTACAAGGTTGAGTGTGTGTGTTTTCCTCACCCAGGTCGTGGCAGAGGCCAGCGATCTGCACACAGAGGAAGTCTCTGCAAGAGATTTGAAGTTCTGGCTGCCGCTCTTTCAGCTCCCGGACCAGTCTCCCTGCCAGGTGACTCACTCTAGACCGACACACACACACACAACTAGTTAGCAAACAACACCTAAATCGTCCAGTATCATCGCCAAAACATTTGAATGTCCTACCCTATGGAGTGCTCAAAGCGGTTGTGGGTCGCCCCAGGATAGACATAGCAGGCCCCTCCAAGCTGCTTGATGTAGCGAAGTCTCTGGAACTGGGGTGTGTCAATGATGCGGACCAGCAAAGGGTGCATTGGCACAAGCCCATGTATTGGATCGTTGAACACCTGAAAGAGTTGAAACAAAAGAAGGAATAATTATCATCCAACACTTTTATTCATCCCATGTCAATTGTGGTGATGGAATAATAACCGACCTTTGAACAACTCTAAACAACAATGGCCGGGTTTCCCAGATTCGTGAAGAAGCTCTTAACCCTTGTGTTATCTTCGGGTCATTCTGACCCATCAGTCATTGTGACCCACTGTCGTATTGCGACAAATTTACCTCATACAAAAACAAAGTGAAGCATTTTCTTTTAACTGTCGGGCTGTCTCAGACCCCCCACATTGCAATGGTTAAAAGAAAATTATTTTTATTTGTTTTTGTATTGGGTGAAATTGGGTAAACACAACGATGGTTCGTTGTGAACCTTTGGGTCATGTGACCCGAAGGCAGCACGAGGGTTAAGAGCTTCTTCACGAATCTGTGTTGAATGAATTCACGATGTGTGCTGGGAAACATAATGACCCCCAACTCGCAAGCCAGCGTTTCAACCGCAGGAATTTTTCACCTGTAAGAACTTACAGCACTGAACCTGTATGATTAGTCCAGTACTGGCAACCGATCTGTCAACGGAAATACTTTATGTGGCATATGTGGCATGCCCTAGTCATGCCACATATGAAGAGGAGAGCGGATACTGCCATGCTCCAAGTCGCCATCCGAGCAGACCGTCATGGGAGCTCGGAAAATTCCATCTGCTTCGACCAAAAATCTATTCGATTGAAAATCTATTTGAAAAAGGTGTAGCTTTTTCTCCGAAACAAAGACAGGAAGGTAGCAAATGTTTTGCTCCTGTCACGCCATGCCCTGATGTTACGGACACATTTGTATATCTGTACAATTGTGCCCTCTCATTCGTTTTTCAAATGTCCCTCTGTGATTGGCTTGTCAAACCTCAATCGTTGTCACAGTGCGCATGTCCTTGTCCAATCATATGTCTGTCCGTCTCTCTTTCAGGCTTCACTTGTCTTCCGTTCGTTAGTCGACTTGTTACCCAAACCGTGTTTGATCTGTTCTACCATCGGCTGTCCAGCGTGAACGGAAACTTTTTTTTTTCGTTTTTGTTTTCGTGTTTTCCCAGTGCTTCTGTTCTTATATTTACATGTATTCTTTGTTGTTGTTTTACTCGGCTTTACTCGGTATAGTGATTTTTGTTTCGTTTGGTTCATCACCCAGTGACGAGGGGATAGGTAAGCTGCCCATGGATGCCATTACATTAACATCTATGTTACACGAGTGCTACGTGTATTTTAGTTTAGGGATGTTTTTGGTTACGTGGTTAGGGCTTCTTTTGATAAATTAGTCCTACTTTTCTTTGGCACCGTTCGTATTTCCATTGTTCTCTGGAGTGTTTTTGTAAAATAAACATATGTAGCCTATTATTTTAAATTCGGTGTTTGCGGTTTACGTTATGGCTCCCTACACCTAGACGTAAACGAGCTCTACCCGGGGTCTTAACACCTGAGTATAGCATGAGCCAAATCGTGTGCTGGCTGTATAGGGTGTGGTGTTCAATGTAAACACCATTCATTTTATATTGTGTACAAATAAAAATCTAAATTTGAATTACATTTATTCAACATTATTTTAAACGTTATTTTGACAGGGGGTCATACTGAGACCAAGGTCTCTATGGGCTAGGCCAGGCTACTTTATATTGAAAGACAATGTCTGTGGGTTTATATAAACTATTTTATATTGGGGTCTAAACGACTCTGGTTGGTTTCACCATAAATATACATTTAGTCATTTTACATTTAGTCATATACCTAACACAAATAATGTTTACTTGAAATCACTGAAAACTAAATTATACCAGAATCAAATAATGATAGGTAAGCTTTTAAGTATCGATGTGGAATGTACTTGGTATAAAAGCTGCAATTTGTATTAAAGAAAAGTAGGCTATAGATTTTCGTTTAAAACAAGCAAAATCACTGTGACTTTCCTAAAATAATATGATAATCAGTCATTCTTTTGTCAGATTACTTTAATTACATATCTAGGTAATGTTTTAAGAAGAAAAAAGTTAAAATTCTGATTTGATGGTTTATTACAGTGGTAAGTATTATTGTCTGTATTCAATTTAACATACAAGGTAGGCCTTGAATGTTAAATATGCTGGTAGGATGAGGATTAAGCATTTATGCTGAGGACAAAATCCAGTGGCATTTGGAATCGGCAACCCGCAATGACTTGTATTATAAAATCTTTTAATAGAGCTGAACATTTTTCCCACAAAAACCTGGGAGTGATATACTCAATGTTGATGAGAAAGGGTCCATGGTTGGGTTGGTTGTACAGGTGATGGTCTCGGTATAAAACATGGTTGGGTTGGTTGTACAGATGATGGTCTCAGTATAAAACATGGTCAGGTTGGTTGATGATGGTCTCGGTATAAAAGTGGACCAGTGTTCTCTAGCTGCTACTTCTCTTTGCTCTCTTCTTCATTCAGTTTCTTTCTCCCTCCACTGTACAATTATCTAGGCAAATTAATATTTAAAACCTTTATTTTTAACATGTTTGCCTTTAATACAAATCAATTGCAATGTTATTAAATGTAAATTTCCTTGACCATGCTCTGATTTATCCAATGGATTAAAATACCTGCAAATTCAGCATATTTGGTTATACTTACATTGACATTTAGTCATTTAGCAGACACTCTTATCCAGAGCGACTAACACTAAGTACAGGGACATTTCCCCGAGGCAAGTAGGGTGAAGTGCCTTGCCCAAGGACACAACGTCATCGGCACAGCCAGAATCGAACCGGCAACCTTCTGATTACTAGCCAGACTCCCTAACCGACTCCCATATACTCTCCAGTTTAGTTCTCTTCCATCAGATCAAGGGGCAGGGGCGTTGTTAGATCCTTTTTACTGTATAAATCTGCTGTGCCCCAGTAAAATCAAAAGTTTGAGTTTTAACAATTTACTTTATTAGTCAGTATATTAATTTAGATTGATAATCCCGGAAAAAAATAAACCCAATATCCCAATCAACCCTTGTAAATGTGTTTAACCTAAAACACAAACTGATGCACGCAGAATTCCATGTCAGCGCGCTCTTCTGAGCTTGCCAAATAGCCACTGCAGCACACACACAGAAGTCCAGGTGTCGGACTCGGTACACAAGTCAGAATTCAGGTAGGCTAAGAAAACATTACAAAACTAAAGATAGTTTCTAAATGAGAGGCCTACCGATCATCTTATTTTGACTAAAACATAAAAACAATATGACATTGTTCATCGTTTGTAGCCTCCTGTGTGCCATCGTTTACCTACCTGCATATTCTGACTTTAAAGACGAAGATTGTGATATTTCTCTACTCAATCTTATTCCTTTGTCTCTTTTATTTCCATCACCACCCTCTCATTTCAACATCACATCCAGACAGCCTCTAATTCATCTTTCTGTTGCTATTGAAACAAACTTCACGTAGACCTATGGGGGTTTCTACATACAATATTGCACAGCATCTTTACCTATTAATAAAAAAAAAAAATACTAAAACATGATCATTGCATAAGACTCCTCTCAACACACTATTGGATTGTCTTCTTTACGCTAAAACTGTCAAGATCCTTCTTAAGAAAGAAGGCTATATTTACCTTTCCCTGCACATTGAACTGGCAGTCAATCGTGTTCGGCTTGTCCGGAGCCTGGTCAGCCAGAGTTGAGCATTTGGAGCAAATCATTTTGAGGAATGAAATAAAACGGCACTAGTGAACTGATGTGGTGAGGTAACTGATTTTCTGACTAACGCCAGGTATAGATGTAAGTGTGCTTTTATGCAGTAATGAGGACGACACTCCCATCTGCGGACGATCATTAGCCAACACCTCCGAATGTCTTTGAATACCATTTTAAGTAATCCGTAAATATTAAATTGTTTACTGTTCTTTGATACATGCTACAAACATAACATAATTCATTTATTTCAAGAATGGTTACAATGTATTGCAATGTCATTAATAGTAGGCCATGGATTAAAGAAACTTTATTTTCCATTGGCCTAAACAAAAGATTGGACGGGGCAGGATGGGCGCAGGAGACGGTGGAGACGCCGTGCACAACCCAGGAAGCGGCAGCCAGGACTCCTTTTGGACGGGGCGGCACGGTGGCGCCTGGGAGCGCGGACATAGAGGCGCCTGGGAGCGCGGACACAGAGGCGCCTGGGAGCGCGGACACAGAGGCGCCTGGGAGCGTGGACGAGGGGGCGCTTGGGAGTGCGGACACAGGGGCGGGGGATGGTGGCGGCCAGAAGTCCTCGGGAGGAGTAGGCAGTGGCCAGAAGTCCTCGGGAGGAGTAGGCAGTGGCCAGAAGTCCTCGGGAGGAGTAGGCAGTGGCCAGAAGTCCTCGGGAGGAGTAGGCAGTGGCCAGAAGTCCTCGGGCGGAGAAGGTGGCGGCCAGAAGTCTCGGCAGGGACAGCCTCAGTCGTCTGCATACTGGGCGGCGGCATTGGAACAGGACAGGACAGAGGCAGGGGCACAGGACAGGACCGGGTCGGGGCACAGGACGGGACTATGTCTGGGTACTGGTGGCAGGCAGCCGAGACTCCCCGGCAGGAACAGCCTCGGTGGTCTGGGTGCTGGGCGGCTCAACCTCGGTTGGTCAGCATCTGATTTCCCAGAAGTCATTGCAAGAACACGCATCTCAAATCATTCTCCATCTTCTCGCAAGTCGCAAGACGCTTGGCAAGAACGTTCTTCTCAAGAACGCAAGTAAGTTTTGTTAGGGTTAGGGTTAGGTGTGTTTGTGTTTTAGATGTGTGTGTGTGCTTGGCCCTTGACTGGCTGGGGCTCCTCGTTGTCGTCGGCGACCACTATGACAATGTCAGGGTAGTACTGCCGTATGCTGTCAATCAAGTCCTGTAATTTATCATAGCGCAGGAAGGTCTTGGTAGCGATGGTGACAAGGGAACTGATACCAGATACTGGGAAGAAATGAAACCGTTTATACAAAAATAGGTTGATTCCACTCTAAAAACGAAACATTTATTTTGACCCTGTTTAATTTCAGACAAACAACTGTATAACACACCTTCTTCTTTGAAGGCTGGTTTCACGAGTTTTGGGGTGATGACATGTCCAACAGTGATTGTAAAGACTGAGTGGTGTCCATGGGTTTCCATCTGAACTGGAAGAGCACAGGATATGGTCACTATGGATACAAACACTTATTAATCTTAACGTCTTTGTCACATCACAACAGTAGAAAAACAAAAGACGTATTTTCCATTCTGTCTTAAACAGGAATTCATTATTCCCAATCTATGTGTGTGTTGTACTGGATTCAAATGAATTTGTTTCATTTGAAGTCAGGTGGCTGAGCGGTTAGGTAATCGGGCTAGTAATCTGAAGGTTGCCAGTTCAATTCCTGGCTGTGCCAAATGACGTTGTGTCCTTGGGCAAGGCACTTCACCCTACTTGCCTCGGGGGAATGTCCCTGTACTTACTGTAAGTCGCTCTGGATAAGAGCGTCTGCTAAATGACAATGTAAATGTTTGTTTCACTTAGCGTCGGTACTACAGTATAGATAGTGAGATGCAAACCGGTTGCTGCAACAAACACAGCCTCCAGATAAGTGTATGGGTAAACACAGAGCCGTCACAGGGGCAGTGCGACACCCTGTGCAAACTTAACATGCTGTTAGCACCCACAAACAGGGTGCATATCCTGTTCAATAAGCCCTGTTTATTGACATACACTGTGATGCACGCCCAAGAATCACTTTCAACCTGCACAGTGACTTTCCATAATTCCAACAGCTACATATCCTGTGCGTGCGTGTGTTCTTGAGTGCCTTGCTGTGTGTGTGTTAAATGTGAACGTACACCCTGTATCCGTGGAGTTGATAAACATGCCAAAATAGATAGGATGAAAGGTTTAGGAAAAAAAATACTGAAAGTAGAAAAGAAAAACAACTTTGTGATTGCAAACCATAAGAAAACTTTGGGAAGATGACTTTGGGGAAGCAATGACAGAGGGTCAATGGGAAGCAGCACTTGATCTAGTACACACCTCCCCTCCTTGTGCCAGACACGGCCTAATTCAACTTAAAATCCTCCTTAGAGTGTACTGGACCAGGGCTAAATTGGCCAAGATTTTTCCTAGTGTTGACCCTGCGTGTCCCTGCTGTAAAAGTCGCCCAGCCGACCACATACATATGTTCTGGTCTTGCCCTTTTCTCAGGACATTTGGGCCAGACACATTTCAGGCCTACTGCAGCATGTTTGGTATACACATCCCTCCAAAACCAATATGTGCCATATTTGGTTTCACAGAAGAAACTCAATCTCTTAAAGGCAGGGCCTATGCTGTCATAGCATTCACCTCTTTGCTTGCTAGACGTCAGATATTACTCCTGTGGAAAGATCAATCACCACCCACATTCAGTAGATGGATGAGACATTATGTTTTTCCTGAAACTGGAGAAAATTAGATACACACCGGATGGTTCCATACAGAGTTTTGAGAGAACTTGGACCTCTTTCTTGACGTACTTTGAGAGCTTACAAACTCCTTTACACGAAACAGACTAGATGCTGATGCCCCCACCATCAATGTGTTAAAAGAAAACTCTGAAGCTCAGACACTGCAGGGGGTTTTCATAGCTGTTTGAAAATGTAAATGCCCTCTAAACTTGCAACACGGAAGACAATTTCCAAGAGAATCCAAACCCATCAAAAGACAGCGGGCAAACAATGTCTTGGCAAGAGAGAACGTCGTGGCTAAACAGCATTCCTTGAATCTAACCACTTCATTGACATTTAGTCATTTAGCAGACGCTCTTATCCAGAGCGACATTCCCCCGAGGCAAGTAGGGTGAAGTGCCTTGCCCAAGGACACAAAGTCATTTTTGCACGGCCAGGGATCGAACTGGCAACCTTCCGATTAACAGCCCGATTCCCATCTGACTCCCTATCATCAACGTCAACACTAGAACTATGCCTTTCTGATACTTGATCTTCTGCTGTACTTTCTACACACAAGGGCAAATTTGTCCTTCAACCAAAATCACTTGATGTTGTTGGAACTCGTTTACAGTCCCAGTGTGCTGCAACTTTACAGACTTGTTGACTCTCTCTCCACCCTTCCACCTCCACCTCCCAACAGTCACCCAAAATACAGCACATGACTTTGGGTTGTATGACTTTCGATGGTTTAGTGCGCGACGGCTCTTTGGTCACCAAGCCATCAAGTATGCCGTGGAGAAGGTTATGGGTGGGGTTGGAATGATGGGTGGCACATGAGAGCAGTTCCAAAATCTCTGTCTTTCATGTCAAAAGGTACTGTGCAACGTGGATGGATTGTTTTCATGGATTGCAGTTCTTCACCCATTGTCTCTGCTCAAACTTGATGTCTATCTGGCGAGCATGATATATTTTACTTGAGGTTTAACAAAATATTAATTTCTGATGTAGCTGACGGTATTTTTTATGGACTCGCGTATGTCTGCTGTCCTGGGGTGGAACACAGTGTTTGTGTAGGTGACAAACTGAAGCTGTCGGTTCAAATTCGGAAGATGTCTACTGGACATGCTTATGTGCATTTGCCCCGCCCCTGTGATGAAAACTGCATCCACTGTGGCAGCCACATCAAACGTACCCATGGTGGCAGTCAAATTCACCTATGAGAAAGCACCATGGTGATAAAATGCAAAATAAATGGAAAGTGATCAAGTCCAAACAGGGAAGTGATGCTGATCATACAGCACTTCCTAAAACCAAATTATACAACAAACAGAAAGAACTAGAACCTACCATGTATATGTCTTTAGGCAGTTCCTTCAGACCCAGCCCTTTGGGAAGATCAATAGTGAAAATCGTATTTATTCTAGAGAAAGAGACTCTTTCTTTATCCTCAAACCAAACTCATTATTATTCCTTCAGATGGAAGTCAACAGCACTTTAATGGTTGCAGAAGCTCTCTATTGTATGGTTTATTATCTGCTCTTACCAGGGATGATGATAGTCTTGAGGGGTCGTACCTCCAGTCCCTGAGTAGGGTACTGGAGAGGACTGTTAGCCTCTGCTATGATAAGAAGGTCCAGAGCGCTGGAGGACCTAGAGTTGTAATGGGGATGTACGAAAGCATCAATCACACGTAACAGTTACCTTCCATCAAATTCATATGGTTCAATTTGACAGCGGGAATTTACAAGGAATAGTGGATTTTTTTTTTCATGCGATGGAAACTGGAAGCGAGTGTGCATTGTAAGTGTTTGTGTGTAGGCCTGCATAACCATCCAATTAAATGCTGACATTTCTACCTTTGTCGATGATGACGTCTGTGTTTTTGTTTTGGAGTCAGGGTGGGGGCCAGGGGTGAATATTTCTGTGTGTACTGTTTTAATACCTCTTCTGGAAATGTCACACTAGTGACACGGTTAAAAGCAGGTGTTATCCTTGGGCCACAGTCACACAGCCGAGAGACAGATGCAGAAAATTGTTTTTTAATGATATAAAGGATAAAAATGTCCAAATACTAAAAACAATGTAAATGTCTCGTAGCCTATGGCTACTTTGGCGTATGTCCCCTCCGATCCAAGAACGCCGTCGGCTCCGCGCAGCACCGCTCCCCTCTTCCCTTAGACCACCGCCTGCAGTGCGTAGGCCTGCCTGGACAACAATAATAATTGGCTACTTTTGGTTCGCACAGTGACAAGTAACTGTGTAGGGGAGATTCAAGTACTTCCCTTTACGTTCAGCGGACGAGCCGTGGTTGTGCCTCCGGAGTCCGAATGGGAGCAGCGGAATTTTGATCGTCGCTTCTCTGTGCTCCTGCGTGTGTCCCCGTAGAATTCCTTCCTTCTGTTCAATCTCCGCTCCTTTTTGAAGGAGTTCCTCTCATTGGTTGGCCAATCAGTTGGGGATCATTTAACAGTGATGGGCTGCGTCCCTGTCAGCTGGGGAGTTCGCTCCCCCCGTCCTTGATGTCAAACAGCACACACAACACCATGCACACAATCACAGCAAACAATATGAAAACACCACAGCAAACAATAGTCAAAACCAAACTAAAATAACAGACAACATAGGCTGGCCAACTGACATCTGTGACACTTCCCCCCCCCCCGTTTCTTTTGTTGTCGTCCCGACAGCAGGCCATATCTACTCTCCATACCTGTGGGGTTTCTGTCCTCTGCCTGGTCGTTGTGACCGTCTTAATACCTGTCCTTGCTCTGGCACTTCCTCCTGGACTAGGGGTAACCTTACTTCCTCTCCAACTACTGCATCAGGAACACCTGTTCTTGCATGAGGGGATACCACTCTTGGGGGCAAAAACAAAGGCATGAATAAAGGTCTACTTATTGTCCCATTTCCTTCGACCATACCTGGCCCTGCTGCTTCCTCAGATATAGCAGCTGGTTCTGAGGCAATTGTGCAGAGCATCAAGTTGTTACGATGGGTGATTCTTTCTGGGCCCTGCTGTCCTTCTGGTTTGATCCGGTACACCGGTTGACCAGGTTGGATCTGTGCCACCACAACGAATGGTTTGATCTGCCAACGTGGGGCCAGTTTGTCCTGATCGTGCCTACGAAAGTTACGAAGTAACACTCGCTCTCCTGGCAGAAGGGACATCCGTTTTGTTGTGCGGTCGTACCTGTCTTTATCCCGTTGTTGTTGTTTCTTTGCGTGGTCTGCCACATGGTTGTAGGCTTGCAAAAGTATTTGATGGTGGTGGTGGTGAACCCACCCCTCCAGATTGTATCTCCTTTCCTGGTGCGGTGCTCCTGTCACCACTTCCACCGGTAACCTGGCGTGGCGGCCATGCAACACAAAGTGAGGGGTTAAACCTGTAGTACTGTGAATGGTGTTATTATAAGCTTGTAGTAGAGCCGGGAGATGATCCGGCCAGTGTGGTTTCCTGTCATCCTCTAAAGTTGCTAGAAGGGACAGTAATGTCTGGTTAAACCGTTCACATGCTCCATTACCCTGAGGGTGATAGGGGGTGGTACGAGTCTTCGTACAACCATACAAGGAGCAGAACTGGGCCATGAGCTGGGATTCGAAAGCTGGGCCACGGTCAGATAAGATTCTCTCTGGACATCCCCAGGTCTGAATAACTGTTCGCCACAAAGCCTGGACTGTGGTCCCCGCCATTTGGTCCCTAGTTGGCACTGCCCATCCAAATCTTGAAGAAAGGTCAGTCATGACTAGGATATAGGGATAACGATCGTTAGGTCTCCCAAGGGATAAGTAGTCAATGACTATTGTTTCTAAGGGGTAGGAGCTCACAATAGGCACCAGCGGTGCCCTTACCTCTGGCCTTGCCTTGCTGTAGGTACATTGTGGGCAGCGTGCTGCCCAGTTCTTGATGTCATCGCCAAGTCGGGGCCAAAAGAAAGTTCTCCGCAGGGCCGCCTCAGTCCGAGTTGTGCTCATGTGTCCTGTAGCAGCATGGTACTTTTCCCACAAAGAAAAAGTGCAGGCGGGGGGCACCACAATCTGTGCCCGCCATTCTCCAGTGTGTCTTTCCTTAATGTTCCTACACAAAACCCCATCAGTTATTTGTAGCCTTACCCAGTGTCGCAACAGCCTCTTTGCTAGTGGGGCGGCCATCCTCCTCTCCAATGCATCTGGTTTTGTGCCCTTTTTGAGCCAACCGCAGACTAGTTTCAAGGTGGGGTCTGCTTGTTGGTGAGCCTCCCAGGTTTCATCCGGTTGGTCGGCTTGTGTCAAGGGGTCCACCATTTGAGCCTCGGTTACTCCCACCATCACTGCTCCTTCGCTCGTGTCTTCTCCAAATGGCAGCCTGGATAGAACATCTGCATTTTTGTTAGCCACACCAGGACGATACTTGATACAGAACTGGAAATTTGCCGGCTGTCCAACCCATCTTTGTTCAACTGCTCCCAGTTGGGCCGAGTCGAGATGCACCAAGGGGTTGTCATCTATGAAGCATGTGAAGTTTGCCCCCCAGAGGTAATCCTTAAACTTCTCAGTTACTGCCCATTTGAGCGCCAAAAGTTCAAGCTTAAACAAGCTGTAGTTGTGATCATTTCTTTCGGTTACGTGTAGGCTCCTACTAGCAAAAGCGATCACCCTTTCCTTTCCATCCTGTACCTGTGACAGAACTGCACCTAAACCCCCCAGGCTGGCATCTGTATAGAGATTGAAAGGCTGATTAAAATCTGCAAAGGCCAGAATAGGGGCAGTAGTAAGGGCTTGTTTTAGTTGCTCAAAAGCAGACTGGCAGTCCGCTGACCAGATGATGGACTTTGTTCTCTTTCCCAATGTAGCAGTCCCAACTAAAAGTGCGTGCAGGGGGGCAGCCACTTTAGCAAATGCTGAAATAAACCTCCTGTAATACCCCGCTAACCCTAAGAATGATCTTACTTCCTTAACTGTGGATGGTGGAGGCCAATTCTGTACTGCTGAAATTTTGTCTGGGTCTGTTGATATCCCCTGTTCGCTAACAATGTGGCCTAGGTACTTGACCTTCCTTTGGAGAAGCTTGCATTTTCGCGGTTGAAGCTTGAGGCCATGTCTATCCAGTTTTTCGAACACCTGTTCTAAGTGAGTGAGATGAGAGTCAAAGTCAGGGGAGATAACCAGTACATCGTCCAAATAGATGAGTAGCGTATCGTTCACCATTCCCCCTAAACATCTCTGCATAAGCCGCTGGAATGTTGCAGGTGCGTTGCAGAGACCAAAAGGCATCCTATCAACCTATTGACCTTATAGAATACCATTTGATCTAAAGTTTATATAAGGCAGGGTTTTAGGGTTGTTCTGTATCACTCTGGTGAACGACCTGTGGCTAGCACCTCCTTCGTTATGACTGATCACAAAGTACTTTGTTAATTCATGATTTGTACAAGCAAAATAAATTTATTGTAACCGCCATCTCTTGACTTTTCAAATTTACACAGTGCCGCTAGAATTTTTCCATATCACTACTCCAGTGTCCAACATACTTTGTAAGAGGGTTCTCAGATCAGCAAAAAGACTTGGGGGTACGGGGCGGTACCTTTCTCTGCTAGGGGCAGCTGTTCCAGTGGGGATTTGGTGTAGCACTGCATCTGTCCGGCCAAAGAGAGTGTCCATCTTTTGTTGTTGTTCAGCAGTCAGGTTCTCCCCTTGGAGGGAGTGCACTGGGATTCCAGTGGGCTCCACCCCCTGCACCGTTCGTACGTCCACTTCCACCGTTCCTGGGGATGAAGGTCGAAGCACTAGCTCCCTTTCACCTCTGACCTGCTGGGGGTCAATTTGGTAACCATTGCAATGTGGGGGGTCTGAGACAGCCCGACAGTTAAAAGAAAATGCTTCACTTTGTTTTTGTATGAGGTAAATTTGTCGCAATACGACAGTGGGTCACAATGACTGATGGGTCAGAATGACCCGAAGATAACACAAGGGTTAAGATGATGCAGATGATGCAGTTCAGCTTCCACACTGCCTCTTTTGTGTCACTCACACATTTTTGAAATTCATTTCAGCTTGCGGGTATTTTCTCATTTCTCACTTTTATACTTTTTAAAATATAAAGGTTTTTGTGCAAATTATTCTCCCTTTAAAAGTAATGGTAAATCTTTTCAAATCATTGTTGGAATGCTGCTCCAGCCCCTTTCAAAAATACCTTTCGGTTGCTTTGAAGCTTCAGCTTATAACTTTCTACAAAATTTTCACTATTTCAGATTTTTTAGCATGGTCAGCTATCCCCATTCAGGTTTTCAGCATTCTCACTGCTGTTTCGCAGGAACAGCCTTTTCTAGTTATTTATTATTGTTTATTTTCGCCCCCCTAAGGATCAGTCAATATTTGGACTACATACACAACGGCGGTGTCAAAAGTTTTGTCTTGGTAGCGATTGAGTTGCTTGTATTTTTATTTACGTTCCGTTGCATGGTTTAGGCTGAAGTTAAGTTTTTGTGGCGAAAAGTGAAGCTAACGGTGGCTAATTTGCTAGCCACAGTCACTGACGTTACTAACGTCACTAACGTCACGAAAACACGCGTGACTACCTGTCGCAGAACATTCGTTTCGCATCTGTTAACTTGGGGGATAGCTAGGCTAACTATAGCTTTACTTCAAGGCAGCTGCAGAAACGCCACAAGCAAAGAGGCCAGGGTGATAACTATTTACTTTGTGATGTGAAACACAATTGTGAAATGTAATGTACAATATTAGCTGATATTATTAAGGAAGTAGGCCCACATCTACTTTCGGAAACGGTTTTCAATCGTTAAAATAAACATTCCTCACAAATAAATTTTCGTTGTAGGATTTATTATGACATTACATTACAAGTAAACGATGTTGTGGGTGAAATGATCATTACCTGTGGTTTCAAACCAGTGTTGCTCACTGCAACGCTGTAGCCTACGCGAGACACTACAAAAACATCTACTGTACACAGCTGTAGGAAGTCAAACGTTGACAGAACATGTTACTCCCCTTACTCAAATCAAAAGTCTATCTAACTACTAACCTTAACTTCATTGCCACAGCCAGGAACGTTAAATCCAATTCAACCAACGCAATCGCTACCAAGACGAACGAACACAGCAGTAGTCTAGTACTGTACCGTAGTAGTACAATTTACCGGGGCAGCTTCTCCACACAGGGCTATATCGCACTTGGCGTTGTTATAGTACTGACAATGATCGCTACCATTATTATGACATTAGATTACAAGTAAACGATTTGTGAGTGAAATTATCATTACCTGTGGTTTCAATCCAGTGTATCACTGCAACGCTGTAGCCTACGCGAGACACTACAAAAACATCTACACAGCTGTAGGAAGTCAAACGGCGACAGAACATGTTCGGCACTCCCCTTACTTAAATCAAAAGTCTATCTAACTACTAACCTGAACTTCATTGCCACAGCCTAAACTTTGTCAATCTGTTCATGAAAATAATTAATTTCAGCCTAAACCGTACAACGGAACGTTAAATCCAATTCAACCAACGCAATCGCTACCGAGACGAACACAGCAGTAGTCTAGTACTGTACCGTAGTAGTACAATTTACCGGGGCAGCTTCTCCACACAGGGCTATATCGCATTTTGCGTTGTTACTGACAATGATCGCTACCAGTGAGCTTTTTATGAATGAGCGATTTTCCACTAAATAAATGTCAAGCTTATTTACGTTTTTGGGGGCATATTTTCAGTTAGCAGATGGTACTGTTTGAATCGCGATTCCATCTTCTACTGCCGGTAACGTCGTAGAATAATCTTCAAAGGGGGTTCTTTATTAATGAATGAATGCAATATGAGTAGGCTAAATGCCTGAAAATATCACGAGAAGGGAAAACTTAAAAGGACGTTTAAGTCATAGAGATTAGGTCAATTTTTACACCGGTCTGCCAAATTTATTCGTTTTGATTCAGCTATGAGGCTGCCTCTTGCAGGGGAAATGAGAAGACATCATATTTAATTCTACACTTCACTCGTATTTTCAGTTGTAAATGAGCAGCACAAAAAAAATGCTTTTAAATCTATGTAATCTTTATAAATAATAAGTATGCATTTTAATATAAAATATACAGATATATCAGTTGTAAAAATTTCATTCAAAAACGGACCCCTGTGCAACCGAAGCAAGCAAGCACACCCTACAATTTCCCCAGAAATTGTACCCTCTCTAGTTCGTTTTGATTCAACGATGAGGCTGCCTCTTGCAGGGGAAATGAGAAGACATCTATTTCATTCTACACTTCACTCGTATTTTCAGTTGTAAATGAGCATCAAAAAAATGCTTTTAAATCTATGTAATCTTTATAAATAATAAGTATGCATTTTTATATAAAATATACAGAAATATCAGTTGTAAAAATGTAATTCAAAAACGGACCCCTGTGCAACCGACGCAAGCAAGCACACCCTACAATTTCCCCAGAAATTGTACCCTCTCTAGTTGTGAGAATGCTGTTCAGCATTCTCACTATTGTTTTTCAACTTCTTAGTTCTTCCGCCGTTTTTGGCCTTTAACTCGTTCTGCATACTTTAACCGATTCCTACAACTTTTGTATCAAAACGTTCAGCTCCTTCAGGAGATGATGGCTATGACTTTTGGTATTTCTCACTTTTATACTTTTTAAGACATTAAGGTTTTTGTGCAAATTATTCTCCCATTAAAAGTAATGGTAAATCCTTTCAAATCATTAAAAAGCTTCCTCCTCTTTCAAACGTAACTACTTCAGCTTACTTTCAGCTAGAGACACCATTCAACCTTTAAAATGTTCACAAGACATTCAGCTATTCCCAAATGATTCAGCTCTTTCAAATGTTCAGCCAATTTTGAATTATGACAGTTTGAAATACATTAAAATGTTTGCTCCTTCTTGATTTTTATGAATGGGCAGCAAGCAGAGTGGCACACTGCTGGCTGCTCTTTTTCTGATATTCAACTAATTTGTCAAACAAATTCCTCTAACGTTCATATAGTTTAACTTACAGAAACAAGTTATACCTTAAAATGTAGGAAAAATTGTCCTCTTTCAGCCAATGTAACTACTAAAGAGCTCACATTTACAGATTTTCAGCTATGAGCCTTGAAGCGAGAGCAGCCTTTCAAATTCTCTCACTAACTTCAATGGAGAGGTGAGTAAAATCAGTCAGAGAAAGCAAGAAGGAACAAGATTTTGAAACTGCCGATAGAGTCGTATTTCTGACCGCACAGACATATAAAGGACATCTCTGGTTTCGGCAGAGTCTTGGGTCTCGGAAAATATCCTTATATTTTGGATTGGACGTATAGTTTTGCGTCTAGGTCAACTTGTTTGAGGTGTGGATGCTAGGTAAATGTTCGTTTTTCTCTCTGCCTAGCTCGTTAGCTATCACAGCTGCGCCATCACCGTGGCAACCAAACAAACAAGCACCAGGAAAGCAAAAGGAACACGTTTTTGAAACTGCAGGTAGAGTCGTATTTCTGACTGCACAGACATATAAAGAATATCTCTGGTTTCGGCAGAGTCTTGGGTCTCGGAAAATATCCTTATATTTTGGATTGGATGTACAGTTTTGCGTCTAGGTTATCTTGTTTGAGGTGTGGATTCTAGCTACATTTCTCTTATTCTCTGCCCTCAGCGCGTTAGCAATCATAGCTGCACCATCACCGTAACGGCAGACACGCACCACTCAGTCTCTCACACAGGTGATTGGTACGTTTACTTGACCATGAGAAACACGATTACTAGCAATTGTCGGTTTATGCCAATAATACGATTACTCCGTTTACATGTGTAATTAGTTATGCGATTACTCAATAAACACGTCTACATGATTCTTTTTTATTAATCGTTGTATGCTCCACGGACAACTTGCACCATCATCCTTCTGCAACAAAGTGTCGCCTTGTCTTCCTGTATCGGCCCTACTGCTGTATGTTTCATTCCATCAACACATTGAATCCAACTAAGAAAGCCGAGTAAACGCATAGGCTACTAATACTGTAGGTGAGGTTACTTAGAGTTCTTAAAACAAAGATGATTTATTATCTCACACTTTTTATATATCTTTCAGTTTCAAATCACTTAACATCTGATTAAGGAGCACAACACATGGCAACACATTCAAATGGGCAGAGCACACCACCACCAAGTCCCAACCTCATGTCTCACCCTCCCTCTCACCTTCCTGTCTGAGAAACCTGTTGCTAGGCTACCCAGGCTCCGTTGCCCGGTAACCTAATCTCTGTGGTTTCCTGATGGGTGGTGCTGGGGTTAAAGGAAGAGGGGGACCTTTTATTGACCCTCATTAGGACATGAACAGGGGCTAGAGCTGTGTTCTCCTCTATAAGTGTTTCCTGTCCAAATAACCGCAGGATTGATAGCAGTCGCCGACCGAACACAAAATCAAACGACAAAAAGCGAATCTACCGGGAAGAGAGCCAAGTCTCTTCTTATCAGTGTCTCATCAGGGACGTATTAGACGAGCATTCGACCATACAATGAGTGCAGAGCAGGCACATGGGGCCAGAGGGTTGCACCTTAAAAAATAAATGTTTTTTTTAGGCTCGCAGTGTGCACAAACATAAAACTTTTATTGGAAGACTTGTTTTTGGTTCAAACTATTCATTTCACCAGGAGATGGTGCTGTATTCCTAACTAACCCATTGGAATTGACTCTCATTTAATACATGTGCAACTGTCTGTACATGCATAAAGGTGTGCCTTTTATGATTTAGGGGAAAACAATCCTTACATAGCGGTTGGATAGAAAGGTTTGCCAATAATGCATTAATAATCCTGTGTTCTTAATCGAGTGTTCTCATGCAAAATGTAGACCCATATGAAATGTAGTGTTAGCAGGGCATAATACAGGAATGATACAGGAAGCACTTGGTTTACTAAACCCACTGAGACCAAAGAAGTCCAGAGCAAAGCTCTGAGTAAAAAAACGACTTGGTTGCAAATACGTTTTTCAGGCATCACCACATCCTTATTTATCTTGTTATCTTAATCTAGTGTTCTTATGCAAAATGTAGACCCATATGAAATGTAATGTTTATTTAAAAGGAAGGCTTGTTAGCAGAGCATATTGACAGTACATCTATTAATTTTCTCATTAATGTTAGCTGTGCTCAAAACCATTTTAACCCTTCTCCGCTCAGTGAGCTGTGTAGACATTCTAGCACGCTGGGTCTGTTGACCAGACGCATCACACAACACCTGTCCTCTATGAATACAATGACTAGTTACACAACGACATATCCAACACATGTAGCTGCCAAGGGGGGGATACATCTTTCCTGTTTGCTTGCACACACCTTGTGTGTATATATTTTTTACTGGGGCACGTGCCCGAGTAAAAACCCCAAAACACAAAAGTGTCCTTGATAATTCACCAATAAGATGGGTTCACGAGTTCAGTAACACACCAGCGATTGAATAAATGATATGTTTTTATTGAAGCAGGTCTGGTAGCAGAGCCAAGCCCGAATCAGTGGAGGAGGCTGGTAGCAGAGCCAAGCCCGAAACAGTGGAGGAGGCTGGTAGCAGAGCCAAGCCCGAATCAGTGGAGGAGGCTGGTAGCAGAGCCAAGCTCGAATCAGTGGAGGAGGCTGGTAGCAGAGCTGAGCCTGGTGCGGATGGTGGAGGCTGGTAGCAGAGCCAGTCCTGGGGTCCTGAGGAGACGAGAGTGTGATTACTGGGATGCTAGGGAATGGATGATGATGTGAGGGGTGCCCACAGGGTTGTATTTGTATTGTACATTTGTGTAAAAGTTGTATTTGTCCCCGATCTTGTCTCTTCGCTTTCCAAATGCAATCAGCTGCTCACAGACTGACAGAAGCTATAGATCAAGGCCAATACAAACATTTATCAAAAAGTGTGCATGTATTATCAAGAAAAAACGGACCCTGCTCAACTAGGTGTACTTGTTGACGGTGAATGATATTTTGACTCAATTATGAATTATGCATAATTAGGAAAGATGAAACAAATCTTTCAAAAAGTTGAGATGGGCCTGTCTAATGTTGTGTATGTTCTAATTTGGGTGGAGAAGAATACCAGGTTAAATGCCAGACCAAGTTCTTTTTAGTTTAATAAGAATTTATGCAAATCAAACAATGAATACAATACACCGACGGGTCTCAATCTAGATCGGCGATACCAGTCAAAGTTACCAGTCTCGCTTCATAGAGTAGAGAAGACAAAGGCCTTTGTGAGAACAGTCTTATCAGAAGTCTTAAAGAGAGTTCTGCCTAGCCAAGTTCTGCCTGACCTGTCAGTTCGTGTACCCCTTCTGGAAGGGAGGTGTTTGTCAGGTGATTGGCCACCAGTCGATGGGGTGAGGATGTCCTCATCCTATTAGATTTTAGAGGAAGTCTTTGGGCAGTTAGGTGGACCAGGGGGCAGACCTAAAGGTCAGATGATGTCCCAGTGGCAATAGAATCCATCCTCCTCCGAGCAAAGGGATTAATCCTCCACCGCCTAAAACCAGTTCTGTCTCCCCCTCTAGACCCACAGAGTAGTGAGACCTCATGTATCTTTTATCACCTGGTGTTGACTCTTGGTGTTCTGTTGTGAGGCCCATTGTACGCATTGTACACTGTCCCATGGTGCGGTCATGGTGCGGTCATGGTGCGGTCATGGTGCGGTCATGGTCCGGACATGGTGTGGTCATGTCCCGTCATGGTGTGGTCATGGTGCGGTCATGGTCCGGTCATGGTGCGGTCATGGTCCGGTCATGGTGCGGTCATGGTGTGGTCATGGTGCGGTCATGGTCCGGTCCTCTCGCCCCCCCCTGTCAGTATGCTGACTTATTGCATTCTTCTTCTCACAAAAAGATACATTCTCTTGAGATTGACCCTTTTCTCACTCTCCCAGACACAGTCACATTCTGGTGCATACGTTTGGAATATATGTTCATCACTATCATTACTGATTTTATCTGAGAGCATTGATTATATCTGGAATATATGTTATTACACATTTTGGTATATCTGAAGCATTGATTGTCTTTTTATGTAACAAAGACATCGAACATATGAAATAGCAGCATAAATTGGCAGCATAGATTTAATTCCTCCACAATAACCACAGGTTACCTCACATTGGAGGCCACTAGCCTGTGTATTCATGCCATGATTTGAATCTATTAAATAGAAAACATTTTAAACATTGGCAACACTTCATATCAATTACCATGTAACTGCATAGCAACATCCTTTTTTAAACATTGTTGATATATAGGAATAATTAAATGGAATTAAGTGTTAGCAGTATGTGTTATTAAAGTGAAAGAAGGCACAGGATGTGGGAGGGGTGGGAGGGGTAAGTGGATGTTGTAAAGGGGCAGTTGAAGATTGAGTTACGAGATCAACATTATCACCCACTTACCCCTGGTTATCACCAGGTGTGCCATTTTCAACTGTTTCCTGTTGGTAGCTGAGCAAAGGGTTTCCTGCTCTCGTACATAATGTTTGTACGTGCCATGTCATTGCTGGGGCTCAAGAAGTGGAATGTCCACAATTGTTGTAATTGAAAACCATAAATTTATTTTTAATATTTTATTCCGTTTTCATGTCCCAGATTAAAAGACAGGTACAAAAAAAATGAACACATGTGGAAATAAATCAAGCAGCAGTCATTGGAATAACCTATTGAAAGGCTCAGCCCACTACCACATCCATTAAAATATTTGAATAGTCAATGTTAAATATGTAGGCTACGATTATGATGTTAAGTTGGTTTCAAATCCCAGACAGAATCAACATGTCTTCTACCCCCAAAAAACTTGCATTCCAATTCATTTTCATCTCACAACACACTATTCTGAAATCTCAAGTTTTTTTTACATAAAAATCATCTTAACTACATGAGAGACGACAACTCAGTGATTGAAGAAAAGGCAGAAAGTGAATAAAGTGTTTGAACAGGGCTGACTCAGTGACATTTCTTATGTCGCTTTTTAATCATTTTGTCATCATCTCCATTAAAACAAATCAAATCCGTTTTGTCACTCAACCATGTACATAAGTGCACCAGTGGGTGAAAGTATACACCTACTAAATATCACTGTGCTTCATCATTTGAGAAGAGGGCTCTCTGGGAAGAACGCTCAGACTTCCTGTTTCTTTATTCCTGGTTTCTCCTGATCTTCTGTTCTGGCAGAATTCTGGGGTTCCTCCTGGGGTTAAAAAGTGGGTCATGTCAATGAATATGAAACCATGGTACCAAGCATTCTAGCTAGCTACACTACCTACCTAACAATCTCATTGTTTGTTTGTGTTACTGACCTCATACATTTGGCCAATATTTGCCAACACTTCTACAGAGGTTTGAGGTCCAAGTACCACTGCTACCACAGCTTGAGAACCATCGGCCTACAGGAAAGTCTTCTGTTTTGTTTGGGTCATTGCAGCATGCACAAATAATCTGCTTCTGGTTTGCTAGGGTTTGTTTCATAAACTATTCTGAAATTTCATAGACAGCTTTGTGTTGTTGTGTTATTATGAGGGACTTTATGTATTGAAATATGTGCAGTATGAAATACGTACAGTATGAAATATATGCAGTATGAAATAAAGTAATTTCGTTTGACTTATTTACAGATTCACTTACATGTGATTCTGGGAATTTGATGCTCCAGTCATCCTTAATGGCCTTTATAGTTTCATCAGTTTCATCAGTCTCCTTCTTATAGTAGATCCTGATCTGTTGCTGTGAAAAGCTCTCTGGCCTGAGGTATAACACCTGGTAGAGGTTACAGTTGGTTTGAACATGTCTTTCAGTAGTTCTGCACTCAAGTGTTCCAGTACATTCAATACTTTAACCATAGAAGTGAGTGGTAGGATGTTCTATTGACATCAGCATGGTTCTGACCTGGTCTTTGGAGATTTTGAAAGCTTTGGTTGGGTTGTCCTTTTTGTAGAAGCGCATTTGGTCAATGGGGTCGTCCTTCTTCATCCCATAGTCAATTTTGATGACCTGAAGCAGTTTTACACAGGTAACATGACCTGAGGCAGTTTTACACAGGTAACATCACTTGATGCAGTTTTACACAGGTAAAATCATAGGCTGAGTGATAAAATATCCAGGTCCTCATGCCTAAAATACTTGAAAATATATTCTTCCCATCTCAAGGTAGTAAAGGACCAAAGTTATGATAAGGAACTATGTAACTTTGCAAAGAGCATACATTCCACCAATAAAGACATGTAGAGCAATGGGTTAAAATACGTCTTTAAATTGTTTTAAAAAGGGCCAATGTCTGGACACTTACACGGAGTTCAAAGTCATTTGGATCCAAATGATTTTCACTCGCCACATCACTTTGCCATTTCTTGATCTTGTCCATGACCTCGTCCTCCAAATTGTCCTTGTCCTGGAAATGAGACATTGCTACTCCTCTGGCTGATGATGACTCCTCTGGCTAAATGACCAAACTTCTTACCTTTATACCCCCACACACCTTTAAGATCTGGCCCACACACTTGTAGAGACGTCGGTGGGTGATTCTCTCTAGAATCTTTCTTGCCTTATCCAGGTCAGAAGAGGGGGAGTAGAGGATCTGCTCAAACACATGGTCTTCATGAGGAGAGAGAGAGAGAGAGAGAGAGAGAGAGAGAGAGAGAGACAGAGAGAGAGAGAGAGAGAGAGAGACAGAGAGAGAGAGAGACAGAGAGAGAGAGAGAGAGAGAGAGAGACAGAGAGAGAGAGAGAGAGAGAGAGAGAGAGAGAGAGAGAGAGAGAGAGAGAGAGAGAGAGAGAGGAGGAAAAAGAGGGAGAGAGAGAGAGAGAGAGAGAGAGAGAGAGAGAGAGAGAGAGAGAGAGAGAGAGAGAGGAGGAAAAAGAGGGAGAGAGAGAGAGAGAGAGAGAGAGAGAGAGAGAGAGAGAGAGAGAGGAGGAAAAAGAGGGAGAGAGACAGGTTTTGGTGTACCTCTTTTGTTATCCCCGGCAAGTTGGAGAAAATGCTACGAGAGCATGAGGCTAATCTGAACCTGTGAGTTTAGAGTAGACCTCCATGTCAAATACGGTGTCTGACATTCTGAACGTTTTCACCCCAGATCCTTTAATCAAGATGTGAGGATTTGCTTCGACAAGGGCATCTCTGATCCTGGAGAGCCAAAGCAAATTGATGGTGACAAGAAAACATTT
Organism: Osmerus eperlanus; assembly: GCF_963692335.1. Lineage (NCBI taxonomy): Eukaryota > Metazoa > Chordata > Actinopteri > Osmeriformes > Osmeridae > Osmerus > Osmerus eperlanus. The sequence continues at coordinate 7,315,267 of NC_085021.1, forward strand.
GAGTCACAATGTAGAAATTACATCTAAGAGTGAACTTTTATTTGACCTCTTGTACAGCACTTTGTTCAACCATGGTTGTATTTAAACATGCTCTATAAATATTGATTGATTGAACGGTGGTCTCCACCCTCTCTCTATTTATACATTTGACTTCCCACATGAAGCCATATGTGATTATTATGTGAGCACCTGCTGTACAATACTCACATGAGCTGAATGGCTTCGACCACTCTGTGCTGGTAGGCTCGTCTGTGGAGGCTGAATCTGGTGTGGAACATGTCATACAGGTTGTCCACTTCCTATTGAGAGAGACATCAGTAAAGTGAACCTTTAGAAGTCATACCCTATTTGAAGATAAAGGGTTTGCCTGGCTACAAGTAGCACCTTGTCTCTGGCACAGATCTGCGACATCTTCTTCCCATCCACCTCCTCATCCACCTCACAGACTCGGGCAAAGTTGATAAAGCGGTCATGGTCAAAGTTACTCTGAAGACCTAGGTAGTAAGAGTCCCTGTATGTTTGACAGAAGAAAATGTATAAGAACATGTTTAGGAATGCCATTTCAAAGACCTATGAACAACTTTGACAAACAAGTGGTTGAAAGCATGACATACCTGGCAAAGTAGTCCCATTTATCAACATCAACACCGTTTCTCTTGTTGGCTATGATTTCGTACAGGAAGGACTTCTTCTCTGGTCTGCCTTTGTAAGCCCACTGGAAACAGCAGAAAGCGATGCTCATTGACCTCTGTGGGGTGTCTTGAGACTGATTATTGGCTAATTAGGCTGACAGTGTGTCTAGCAAAATGGCCAGCTGATAGCCTACACTTGTTTAATTTCCCTTAAATCTTTTGCCTCTTAAGATGTTGTGTTTCACTCTACTTTGAATAAAGTGAGCAATAGATTTGTTCATAGTTCTATAGGTCACTCATTTATGAAAGTTTTGTCTACATCATAGAACATAACTACTAGGCATTAGGTTGATTTAATTGACACAGTGATATGGAGGGCAAACAAAATCTAAAATTCAGAAAGTTGACCAGTGTCATACTGTCATAGAGAGCTACAATCAAACAGAGCTACAGAATGTAAGAGTAAGAGACTATTAATTTTCTATACATGTGCTGTTTTCTTTCGCGTGTGGAAGATAATTTGTGAGTGCTAAGTGGTTGGGTGATAAATTACATTATAATAATAGTCCTAAATGTGTTGCGTCTCCTTGTCTTGTGGTTGCCTTGGTTTCCCCCCTCACTATTGGAGGACTGAGTAAGAATACCCAATTCCACTTCAGAATACCGAGAATCATCCAAAACAACCAACAAACAAATGTTTGTAAAATGTTGATAGTTCCTGTTTTATACAGCTAAAACAGCCTGGGGTCAAAATGACCATGTGTCCTTGACCATGTGTCAAGGACATTGAAAACATATCATCATGTTAATATTGTGTTCACCCAGTTACCCATTAAATGAAGAAAAGCCATTAAATAAGAAGTCAAAATAAGTTATATCAAGCATGCATAAAGAGGCGTTAAACATTTAATGCAATCAAACTGATCCCATTCAATTAAGGGCCATTCAACCCTGTTTTGGCTCATGTTAACTTGTATAATTAACAAGCCTATGTATTCCTGGATAGGAACCTTGTGGTCGAGAGGGGAAGAATTCAGTAGTAGGAGAAGAGAGAGACGCACTCAGGTTTCTAAACGTTTTTCACTCAAGATCACTAAATATTTACCAGTTTGGACAGGATGTGTATTATTATCTTAATAATCATTCAAGTGTTCCTATTTTTGACTAAATGTATTGTAACGAAACTGACTGCTGTCACTGTTACCTTCCCAGGGGTTTTGTCAATCGGTCCAGCAATTTGTTCCTTGATGAAGTCCAGGTCTTCAGGCAGGACCAGACCATGCTGCTCCATCTTCAATTCATTTTTGTCGACAAGGTGGTCAAACATGGCCACGGACGCATCCTCGTGCTGAAGAAAAGAAGATTCTGGTGAACAAAGTGGAACCCATATGCACATACACACGTTTTGCCGACATACACTTGTAAAGACAAATGTATTTTTGTATTCAGTCCTTCACCATGACAACAAAAATACAGAGAAACCAAAGCAGAATGGTTTCCTGCACCTAAATAGTTTAGCATTATGGGACTGGATCCCTGTCCTAACTTGAAATGGGTCACATTTTGTTGTAGGGAATGCAAATATATCTGACCTAAAATAATCGTGCAGCAGTAATTGAAACCATTTTTATAGAAGACCAGATATTTGCAATTGCTTCAGTCATTATGAAACATCTGGGAATCACTGGCTTTAAAAACCTATTCAGTTGACAACAACAGGACGCACACAAATAAAGCCAGTGCATTCCCATAAATGTTTGCCTGTGTATTATAATAAATATTGATTTGGGGGGTTTTGATGGAGAAAGGGAGACGGAACAGTTTTTACCTTCCATTTCCTTCCTGTAGAGACTTTGGGGATAAACATCCCATCAAACAAATGGGAGAAAGGGCCATGTCCTGGTAAAATCAATATGTTGGAGGTACAGAGAGAGAGATTGTTAACTCAAGATGGAAAACATGAGTGTATTTGTGTGTGAGAGAAAGGGGAATAGATATATCTTGAGAAACAACATGAGCTTCCTCACAGGTGAGGAAAACATATTCAAGTCAGAATGAGTCTTGTATGACCCAGTGGGAAAGAGAGTGAGTGAAAACAACATTTCATTCTCAGCACTTTCTGCCACACCTTGAAATGAAACTCTGCAGTTCAGTTCATAGTGAGTGTACAAGGTTGAGTGTGTGTGTTTTCCTCACCCAGGTCGTGGCAGAGGCCAGCGATCTGCACACAGAGGAAGTCTCTGCAAGAGATTTGAAGTTCTGGCTGCCGCTCTTTCAGCTCCCGGACCAGTCTCCCTGCCAGGTGACTCACTCTAGACCGACACACACACACACAACTAGTTAGCAAACAACACCTAAATCGTCCAGTATCATCGCCAAAACATTTGAATGTCCTACCCTATGGAGTGCTCAAAGCGGTTGTGGGTCGCCCCAGGATAGACATAGCAGGCCCCTCCAAGCTGCTTGATGTAGCGAAGTCTCTGGAACTGGGGTGTGTCAATGATGCGGACCAGCAAAGGGTGCATTGGCACAAGCCCATGTATTGGATCGTTGAACACCTGAAAGAGTTGAAACAAAAGAAGGAATAATTATCATCCAACACTTTTATTCATCCCATGTCAATTGTGGTGATGGAATAATAACCGACCTTTGAACAACTCTAAACAACAATGGCCGGGTTTCCCAGATTCGTGAAGAAGCTCTTAACCCTTGTGTTATCTTCGGGTCATTCTGACCCATCAGTCATTGTGACCCACTGTCGTATTGCGACAAATTTACCTCATACAAAAACAAAGTGAAGCATTTTCTTTTAACTGTCGGGCTGTCTCAGACCCCCCACATTGCAATGGTTAAAAGAAAATTATTTTTATTTGTTTTTGTATTGGGTGAAATTGGGTAAACACAACGATGGTTCGTTGTGAACCTTTGGGTCATGTGACCCGAAGGCAGCACGAGGGTTAAGAGCTTCTTCACGAATCTGTGTTGAATGAATTCACGATGTGTGCTGGGAAACATAATGACCCCCAACTCGCAAGCCAGCGTTTCAACCGCAGGAATTTTTCACCTGTAAGAACTTACAGCACTGAACCTGTATGATTAGTCCAGTACTGGCAACCGATCTGTCAACGGAAATACTTTATGTGGCATATGTGGCATGCCCTAGTCATGCCACATATGAAGAGGAGAGCGGATACTGCCATGCTCCAAGTCGCCATCCGAGCAGACCGTCATGGGAGCTCGGAAAATTCCATCTGCTTCGACCAAAAATCTATTCGATTGAAAATCTATTTGAAAAAGGTGTAGCTTTTTCTCCGAAACAAAGACAGGAAGGTAGCAAATGTTTTGCTCCTGTCACGCCATGCCCTGATGTTACGGACACATTTGTATATCTGTACAATTGTGCCCTCTCATTCGTTTTTCAAATGTCCCTCTGTGATTGGCTTGTCAAACCTCAATCGTTGTCACAGTGCGCATGTCCTTGTCCAATCATATGTCTGTCCGTCTCTCTTTCAGGCTTCACTTGTCTTCCGTTCGTTAGTCGACTTGTTACCCAAACCGTGTTTGATCTGTTCTACCATCGGCTGTCCAGCGTGAACGGAAACTTTTTTTTTTCGTTTTTGTTTTCGTGTTTTCCCAGTGCTTCTGTTCTTATATTTACATGTATTCTTTGTTGTTGTTTTACTCGGCTTTACTCGGTATAGTGATTTTTGTTTCGTTTGGTTCATCACCCAGTGACGAGGGGATAGGTAAGCTGCCCATGGATGCCATTACATTAACATCTATGTTACACGAGTGCTACGTGTATTTTAGTTTAGGGATGTTTTTGGTTACGTGGTTAGGGCTTCTTTTGATAAATTAGTCCTACTTTTCTTTGGCACCGTTCGTATTTCCATTGTTCTCTGGAGTGTTTTTGTAAAATAAACATATGTAGCCTATTATTTTAAATTCGGTGTTTGCGGTTTACGTTATGGCTCCCTACACCTAGACGTAAACGAGCTCTACCCGGGGTCTTAACACCTGAGTATAGCATGAGCCAAATCGTGTGCTGGCTGTATAGGGTGTGGTGTTCAATGTAAACACCATTCATTTTATATTGTGTACAAATAAAAATCTAAATTTGAATTACATTTATTCAACATTATTTTAAACGTTATTTTGACAGGGGGTCATACTGAGACCAAGGTCTCTATGGGCTAGGCCAGGCTACTTTATATTGAAAGACAATGTCTGTGGGTTTATATAAACTATTTTATATTGGGGTCTAAACGACTCTGGTTGGTTTCACCATAAATATACATTTAGTCATTTTACATTTAGTCATATACCTAACACAAATAATGTTTACTTGAAATCACTGAAAACTAAATTATACCAGAATCAAATAATGATAGGTAAGCTTTTAAGTATCGATGTGGAATGTACTTGGTATAAAAGCTGCAATTTGTATTAAAGAAAAGTAGGCTATAGATTTTCGTTTAAAACAAGCAAAATCACTGTGACTTTCCTAAAATAATATGATAATCAGTCATTCTTTTGTCAGATTACTTTAATTACATATCTAGGTAATGTTTTAAGAAGAAAAAAGTTAAAATTCTGATTTGATGGTTTATTACAGTGGTAAGTATTATTGTCTGTATTCAATTTAACATACAAGGTAGGCCTTGAATGTTAAATATGCTGGTAGGATGAGGATTAAGCATTTATGCTGAGGACAAAATCCAGTGGCATTTGGAATCGGCAACCCGCAATGACTTGTATTATAAAATCTTTTAATAGAGCTGAACATTTTTCCCACAAAAACCTGGGAGTGATATACTCAATGTTGATGAGAAAGGGTCCATGGTTGGGTTGGTTGTACAGGTGATGGTCTCGGTATAAAACATGGTTGGGTTGGTTGTACAGATGATGGTCTCAGTATAAAACATGGTCAGGTTGGTTGATGATGGTCTCGGTATAAAAGTGGACCAGTGTTCTCTAGCTGCTACTTCTCTTTGCTCTCTTCTTCATTCAGTTTCTTTCTCCCTCCACTTTACAATTATCTAGGCAAATTAATATTTAAAACCTTTATTTTTAACATGTTTGCCTTTAATACAAATCAATTGCAATGTTATTAAATGTAAATTTCCTTGACCATGCTCTGATTTATCCAATGGATTAAAATACCTGCAAATTCAGCATATTTGGTTATACTTACATTGACATTTAGTCATTTAGCAGACACTCTTATCCAGAGCGACTAACACTAAGTACAGGGACATTTCCCCGAGGCAAGTAGGGTGAAGTGCCTTGCCCAAGGACACAACGTCATCGGCACAGCCAGAATCGAACCGGCAACCTTCTGATTACTAGCCAGACTCCCTAACCGACTCCCATATACTCTCCAGTTTAGTTCTCTTCCATCAGATCAAGGGGCAGGGGCGTTGTTAGATCCTTTTTACTGTATAAATCTGCTGTGCCCCAGTAAAATCAAAAGTTTGAGTTTTAACAATTTACTTTATTAGTCAGTATATTAATTTAGATTGATAATCCCGGAAAAAAATAAACCCAATATCCCAATCAACCCTTGTAAATGTGTTTAACCTAAAACACAAACTGATGCACGCAGAATTCCATGTCAGCGCGCTCTTCTGAGCTTGCCAAATAGCCACTGCAGCACACACACAGAAGTCCAGGTGTCGGACTCGGTACACAAGTCAGAATTCAGGTAGGCTAAGAAAACATTACAAAACTAAAGATAGTTTCTAAATGAGAGGCCTACCGATCATCTTATTTTGACTAAAACATAAAAACAATATGACATTGTTCATCGTTTGTAGCCTCCTGTGTGCCATCGTTTACCTACCTGCATATTCTGACTTTAAAGACGAAGATTGTGATATTTCTCTACTCAATCTTATTCCTTTGTCTCTTTTATTTCCATCACCACCCTCTCATTTCAACATCACATCCAGACAGCCTCTAATTCATCTTTCTGTTGCTATTGAAACAAACTTCACGTAGACCTATGGGGGTTTCTACATACAATATTGCACAGCATCTTTACCTATTAATAAAAAAAAAAAATACTAAAACATGATCATTGCATAAGACTCCTCTCAACACACTATTGGATTGTCTTCTTTACGCTAAAACTGTCAAGATCCTTCTTAAGAAAGAAGGCTATATTTACCTTTCCCTGCACATTGAACTGGCAGTCAATCGTGTTCGGCTTGTCCGGAGCCTGGTCAGCCAGAGTTGAGCATTTGGAGCAAATCATTTTGAGGAATGAAATAAAACGGCACTAGTGAACTGATGTGGTGAGGTAACTGATTTTCTGACTAACGCCAGGTATAGATGTAAGTGTGCTTTTATGCAGTAATGAGGACGACACTCCCATCTGCGGACGATCATTAGCCAACACCTCCGAATGTCTTTGAATACCATTTTAAGTAATCCGTAAATATTAAATTGTTTACTGTTCTTTGATACATGCTACAAACATAACATAATTCATTTATTTCAAGAATGGTTACAATGTATTGCAATGTCATTAATAGTAGGCCATGGATTAAAGAAACTTTATTTTCCATTGGCCTAAACAAAAGATTGGACGGGGCAGGATGGGCGCAGGAGACGGTGGAGACGCCGTGCACAACCCAGGAAGCGGCAGCCAGGACTCCTTTTGGACGGGGCGGCACGGTGGCGCCTGGGAGCGCGGACATAGAGGCGCCTGGGAGCGCGGACACAGAGGCGCCTGGGAGCGCGGACACAGAGGCGCCTGGGAGCGTGGACGAGGGGGCGCTTGGGAGTGCGGACACAGGGGCGGGGGATGGTGGCGGCCAGAAGTCCTCGGGAGGAGTAGGCAGTGGCCAGAAGTCCTCGGGAGGAGTAGGCAGTGGCCAGAAGTCCTCGGGAGGAGTAGGCAGTGGCCAGAAGTCCTCGGGAGGAGTAGGCAGTGGCCAGAAGTCCTCGGGCGGAGAAGGTGGCGGCCAGAAGTCTCGGCAGGGACAGCCTCAGTCGTCTGCATACTGGGCGGCGGCATTGGAACAGGACAGGACAGAGGCAGGGGCACAGGACAGGACCGGGTCGGGGCACAGGACGGGACTATGTCTGGGTACTGGTGGCAGGCAGCCGAGACTCCCCGGCAGGAACAGCCTCGGTGGTCTGGGTGCTGGGCGGCTCAACCTCGGTTGGTCAGCATCTGATTTCCCAGAAGTCATTGCAAGAACACGCATCTCAAATCATTCTCCATCTTCTCGCAAGTCGCAAGACGCTTGGCAAGAACGTTCTTCTCAAGAACGCAAGTAAGTTTTGTTAGGGTTAGGGTTAGGTGTGTTTGTGTTTTAGATGTGTGTGTGTGCTTGGCCCTTGACTGGCTGGGGCTCCTCGTTGTCGTCGGCGACCACTATGACAATGTCAGGGTAGTACTGCCGTATGCTGTCAATCAAGTCCTGTAATTTATCATAGCGCAGGAAGGTCTTGGTAGCGATGGTGACAAGGGAACTGATACCAGATACTGGGAAGAAATGAAACCGTTTATACAAAAATAGGTTGATTCCACTCTAAAAACGAAACATTTATTTTGACCCTGTTTAATTTCAGACAAACAACTGTATAACACACCTTCTTCTTTGAAGGCTGGTTTCACGAGTTTTGGGGTGATGACATGTCCAACAGTGATTGTAAAGACTGAGTGGTGTCCATGGGTTTCCATCTGAACTGGAAGAGCACAGGATATGGTCACTATGGATACAAACACTTATTAATCTTAACGTCTTTGTCACATCACAACAGTAGAAAAACAAAAGACGTATTTTCCATTCTGTCTTAAACAGGAATTCATTATTCCCAATCTATGTGTGTGTTGTACTGGATTCAAATGAATTTGTTTCATTTGAAGTCAGGTGGCTGAGCGGTTAGGTAATCGGGCTAGTAATCTGAAGGTTGCCAGTTCAATTCCTGGCTGTGCCAAATGACGTTGTGTCCTTGGGCAAGGCACTTCACCCTACTTGCCTCGGGGGAATGTCCCTGTACTTACTGTAAGTCGCTCTGGATAAGAGCGTCTGCTAAATGACAATGTAAATGTTTGTTTCACTTAGCGTCGGTACTACAGTATAGATAGTGAGATGCAAACCGGTTGCTGCAACAAACACAGCCTCCAGATAAGTGTATGGGTAAACACAGAGCCGTCACAGGGGCAGTGCGACACCCTGTGCAAACTTAACATGCTGTTAGCACCCACAAACAGGGTGCATATCCTGTTCAATAAGCCCTGTTTATTGACATACACTGTGATGCACGCCCAAGAATCACTTTCAACCTGCACAGTGACTTTCCATAATTCCAACAGCTACATATCCTGTGCGTGCGTGTGTTCTTGAGTGCCTTGCTGTGTGTGTGTTAAATGTGAACGTACACCCTGTATCCGTGGAGTTGATAAACATGCCAAAATAGATAGGATGAAAGGTTTAGGAAAAAAAATACTGAAAGTAGAAAAGAAAAACAACTTTGTGATTGCAAACCATAAGAAAACTTTGGGAAGATGACTTTGGGGAAGCAATGACAGAGGGTCAATGGGAAGCAGCACTTGATCTAGTACACACCTCCCCTCCTTGTGCCAGACACGGCCTAATTCAACTTAAAATCCTCCTTAGAGTGTACTGGACCAGGGCTAAATTGGCCAAGATTTTTCCTAGTGTTGACCCTGCGTGTCCCTGCTGTAAAAGTCGCCCAGCCGACCACATACATATGTTCTGGTCTTGCCCTTTTCTCAGGACATTTGGGCCAGACACATTTCAGGCCTACTGCAGCATGTTTGGTATACACATCCCTCCAAAACCAATATGTGCCATATTTGGTTTCACAGAAGAAACTCAATCTCTTAAAGGCAGGGCCTATGCTGTCATAGCATTCACCTCTTTGCTTGCTAGACGTCAGATATTACTCCTGTGGAAAGATCAATCACCACCCACATTCAGTAGATGGATGAGACATTATGTTTTTCCTGAAACTGGAGAAAATTAGATACACACCGGATGGTTCCATACAGAGTTTTGAGAGAACTTGGACCTCTTTCTTGACGTACTTTGAGAGCTTACAAACTCCTTTACACGAAACAGACTAGATGCTGATGCCCCCACCATCAATGTGTTAAAAGAAAACTCTGAAGCTCAGACACTGCAGGGGGTTTTCATAGCTGTTTGAAAATGTAAATGCCCTCTAAACTTGCAACACGGAAGACAATTTCCAAGAGAATCCAAACCCATCAAAAGACAGCGGGCAAACAATGTCTTGGCAAGAGAGAACGTCGTGGCTAAACAGCATTCCTTGAATCTAACCACTTCATTGACATTTAGTCATTTAGCAGACGCTCTTATCCAGAGCGACATTCCCCCGAGGCAAGTAGGGTGAAGTGCCTTGCCCAAGGACACAAAGTCATTTTTGCACGGCCAGGGATCGAACTGGCAACCTTCCGATTAACAGCCCGATTCCCATCTGACTCCCTATCATCAACGTCAACACTAGAACTATGCCTTTCTGATACTTGATCTTCTGCTGTACTTTCTACACACAAGGGCAAATCTGTCCTTCAACCAAAATCACTTGATGTTGTTGGAACTCGTTTACAGTCCCAGTGTGCTGCAACTTTACAGACTTGTTGACTCTCTCTCCACCCTTCCACCTCCACCTCCCAACAGTCACCCAAAATACAGCACATGACTTTGGGTTGTATGACTTTCGATGGTTTAGTGCGCGACGGCTCTTTGGTCACCAAGCCATCAAGTATGCCGTGGAGAAGGTTATGGGTGGGGTTGGAATGATGGGTGGCACATGAGAGCAGTTCCAAAATCTCTGTCTTTCATGTCAAAAGGTACTGTGCAACGTGGATGGATTGTTTTCATGGATTGCAGTTCTTCACCCATTGTCTCTGCTCAAACTTGATGTCTATCTGGCGAGCATGATATATTTTACTTGAGGTTTAACAAAATATTAATTTCTGATGTAGCTGACGGTATTTTTTATGGACTCGCGTATGTCTGCTGTCCTGGGGTGGAACACAGTGTTTGTGTAGGTGACAAACTGAAGCTGTCGGTTCAAATTCGGAAGATGTCTACTGGACATGCTTATGTGCATTTGCCCCGCCCCTGTGATGAAAACTGCATCCACTGTGGCAGCCACATCAAACGTACCCATGGTGGCAGTCAAATTCACCTATGAGAAAGCACCATGGTGATAAAATGCAAAATAAATGGAAAGTGATCAAGTCCAAACAGGGAAGTGATGCTGATCATACAGCACTTCCTAAAACCAAATTATACAACAAACAGAAAGAACTAGAACCTACCATGTATATGTCTTTAGGCAGTTCCTTCAGACCCAGCCCTTTGGGAAGATCAATAGTGAAAATCGTATTTATTCTAGAGAAAGAGACTCTTTCTTTATCCTCAAACCAAACTCATTATTATTCCTTCAGATGGAAGTCAACAGCACTTTAATGGTTGCAGAAGCTCTCTATTGTATGGTTTATTATCTGCTCTTACCAGGGATGATGATAGTCTTGAGGGGTCGTACCTCCAGTCCCTGAGTAGGGTACTGGAGAGGACTGTTAGCCTCTGCTATGATAAGAAGGTCCAGAGCGCTGGAGGACCTAGAGTTGTAATGGGGATGTACGAAAGCATCAATCACACGTAACAGTTACCTTCCATCAAATTCATATGGTTCAATTTGACAGCGGGAATTTACAAGGAATAGTGGATTTTTTTTTTCATGCGATGGAAACTGGAAGCGAGTGTGCATTGTAAGTGTTTGTGTGTAGGCCTGCATAACCATCCAATTAAATGCTGACATTTCTACCTTTGTCGATGATGACGTCTGTGTTTTTGTTTTGGAGTCAGGGTGGGGGCCAGGGGTGAATATTTCTGTGTGTACTGTTTTAATACCTCTTCTGGAAATGTCACACTAGTGACACGGTTAAAAGCAGGTGTTATCCTTGGGCCACAGTCACACAGCCGAGAGACAGATGCAGAAAATTGTTTTTTAATGATATAAAGGATAAAAATGTCCAAATACTAAAAACAATGTAAATGTCTCGTAGCCTATGGCTACTTTGGCGTATGTCCCCTCCGATCCAAGAACGCCGTCGGCTCCGCGCAGCACCGCTCCCCTCTTCCCTTAGACCACCGCCTGCAGTGCGTAGGCCTGCCTGGACAACAATAATAATTGGCTACTTTTGGTTCGCACAGTGACAAGTAACTGTGTAGGGGAGATTCAAGTACTTCCCTTTACGTTCAGCGGACGAGCCGTGGTTGTGCCTCCGGAGTCCGAATGGGAGCAGCGGAATTTTGATCGTCGCTTCTCTGTGCTCCTGCGTGTGTCCCCGTAGAATTCCTTCCTTCTGTTCAATCTCCGCTCCTTTTTGAAGGAGTTCCTCTCATTGGTTGGCCAATCAGTTGGGGATCATTTAACAGTGATGGGCTGCGTCCCTGTCAGCTGGGGAGTTCCCTCCCCCCGTCCTTGATGTCAAACAGCACACACAACACCATGCACACAATCACAGCAAACAATATGAAAACACCACAGCAAACAATAGTCAAAACCAAACTAAAATAACAGACAACATAGGCTGGCCAACTGACATCTGTGACACTTCCCCCCCCCCGTTTCTTTTGTTGTCGTCCCGACAGCAGGCCATATCTACTCTCCATACCTGTGGGGTTTCTGTCCTCTGCCTGGTCGTTGTGACCGTCTTAATACCTGTCCTTGCTCTGGCACTTCCTCCTGGACTAGGGGTAACCTTACTTCCTCTCCAACTACTGCATCAGGAACACCTGTTCTTGCATGAGGGGATACCACTCTTGGGGGCAAAAACAAAGGCATGAATAAAGGTCTACTTATTGTCCCATTTCCTTCGACCATACCTGGCCCTGCTGCTTCCTCAGATATAGCAGCTGGTTCTGAGGCAATTGTGCAGAGCATCAAGTTGTTACGATGGGTGATTCTTTCTGGGCCCTGCTGTCCTTCTGGTTTGATCCGGTACACCGGTTGACCAGGTTGGATCTGTGCCACCACAACGAATGGTTTGATCTGCCAACGTGGGGCCAGTTTGTCCTGATCGTGCCTACGAAAGTTACGAAGTAACACTCGCTCTCCTGGCAGAAGGGACATCCGTTTTGTTGTGCGGTCGTACCTGTCTTTATCCCGTTGTTGTTGTTTCTTTGCGTGGTCTGCCACATGGTTGTAGGCTTGCAAAAGTATTTGATGGTGGTGGTGGTGAACCCACCCCTCCAGATTGTATCTCCTTTCCTGGTGCGGTGCTCCTGTCACCACTTCCACCGGTAACCTGGCGTGGCGGCCATGCAACACAAAGTGAGGGGTTAAACCTGTAGTACTGTGAATGGTGTTATTATAAGCTTGTAGTAGAGCCGGGAGATGATCCGGCCAGTGTGGTTTCCTGTCATCCTCTAAAGTTGCTAGAAGGGACAGTAATGTCTGGTTAAACCGTTCACATGCTCCATTACCCTGAGGGTGATAGGGGGTGGTACGAGTCTTCGTACAACCATACAAGGAGCAGAACTGGGCCATGAGCTGGGATTCGAAAGCTGGGCCACGGTCAGATAAGATTCTCTCTGGACATCCCCAGGTCTGAATAACTGTTCGCCACAAAGCCTGGACTGTGGTCCCCGCCATTTGGTCCCTAGTTGGCACTGCCCATCCAAATCTTGAAGAAAGGTCAGTCATGACTAGGATATAGGGATAACGATCGTTAGGTCTCCCAAGGGATAAGTAGTCAATGACTATTGTTTCTAAGGGGTAGGAGCTCACAATAGGCACCAGCGGTGCCCTTACCTCTGGCCTTGCCTTGCTGTAGGTACATTGTGGGCAGCGTGCTGCCCAGTTCTTGATGTCATCGCCAAGTCGGGGCCAAAAGAAAGTTCTCCGCAGGGCCGCCTCAGTCCGAGTTGTGCTCATGTGTCCTGTAGCAGCATGGTACTTTTCCCACAAAGAAAAAGTGCAGGCGGGGGGCACCACAATCTGTGCCCGCCATTCTCCAGTGTGTCTTTCCTTAATGTTCCTACACAAAACCCCATCAGTTATTTGTAGCCTTACCCAGTGTCGCAACAGCCTCTTTGCTAGTGGGGCGGCCATCCTCCTCTCCAATGCATCTGGTTTTGTGCCCTTTTTGAGCCAACCGCAGACTAGTTTCAAGGTGGGGTCTGCTTGTTGGTGAGCCTCCCAGGTTTCATCCGGTTGGTCGGCTTGTGTCAAGGGGTCCACCATTTGAGCCTCGGTTACTCCCACCATCACTGCTCCTTCGCTCGTGTCTTCTCCAAATGGCAGCCTGGATAGAACATCTGCATTTTTGTTAGCCACACCAGGACGATACTTGATACAGAACTGGAAATTTGCCGTCTGTCCAACCCATCTTTGTTCAACTGCTCCCAGTTGGGCCGAGTCGAGATGCACCAAGGGGTTGTCATCTATGAAGCATGTGAAGTTTGCCCCCCAGAGGTAATCCTTAAACTTCTCAGTTACTGCCCATTTGAGCGCCAAAAGTTCAAGCTTAAACAAGCTGTAGTTGTGATCATTTCTTTCGGTTACGTGTAGGCTCCTACTAGCAAAAGCGATCACCCTTTCCTTTCCATCCTGTACCTGTGACAGAACTGCACCTAAACCCCCCAGGCTGGCATCTGTATAGAGATTGAAAGGCTGATTAAAATCTGCAAAGGACAGAATAGGGGCAGTAGTAAGGGCTTGTTTTAGTTGCTCAAAAGCAGACTGGCAGTCCGCTGACCAGATGATGGACTTTGTTCTCTTTCCCAATGTAGCAGTCCCAACTAAAAGTGCGTGCAGGGGGGCAGCCACTTTAGCAAATGCTGAAATAAACCTCCTGTAATACCCCGCTAACCCTAAGAATGATCTTACTTCCTTAACTGTGGATGGTGGAGGCCAATTCTGTACTGCTGAAATTTTGTCTGGGTCTGTTGATATCCCCTGTTCGCTAACAATGTGGCCTAGGTACTTGACCTTCCTTTGGAGAAGCTTGCATTTTTGCGGTTGAAGCTTGAGGCCATGTCTATCCAGTTTTTCGAACACCTGTTCTAAGTGAGTGAGATGAGAGTCAAAGTCAGGGGAGAAAACCAGTACATCGTCCAAATAGATGAGTAGCGTATCGTTCACCATTCCCCATAAACATCTCTGCATAAGCCGCTGGAATGTTGCAGGTGCGTTGCAGAGACCAAAAGGCATCCTATCAACCTATTGACCTTATAGAATACCATTTGATCTAAAGTTTATATAAGGCAGGGTTTTAGGGTTGTTCTGTATCACTCTGGTGAACGACCTGTGGCTAGCACCTCCTTCGTTATGACTGATCACAAAGTACTTTGTTAATTCATGATTTGTACAAGCAAAATAAATTTATTGTAACCGCCATCTCTTGACTTTTCAAATTTACACAGTGCCGCTAGAATTTTTCCATATCACTACTCCAGTGTCCAACATACTTTGTAAGAGGGTTCTCAGATCAGCAAAAAGACTTGGGGGTACGGGGCGGTACCTTTCTCTGCTAGGGGCAGCTGTTCCAGTGGGGATTTGGTGTAGCACTGCATCTGTCCGGCCAAAGAGAGTGTCCATCTTTTGTTGTTGTTCAGCAGTCAGGTTCTCCCCTTGGAGGGAGTGCACTGGGATTCCAGTGGGCTCCACCCCCTGCACCGTTCGTACGTCCACTTCCACCGTTCCTGGGGATGAAGGTCGAAGCACTAGCTCCCTTTCACCTCTGACCTGCTGGGGGTCAATTTGGTAACCATTGCAATGTGGGGGGTCTGAGACAGCCCGACAGTTAAAAGAAAATGCTTCACTTTGTTTTTGTATGAGGTAAATTTGTCGCAATACGACAGTGGGTCACAATGACTGATGGGTCAGAATGACCCGAAGATAACACAAGGGTTAAGATGATGCAGATGATGCAGTTCAGCTTCCACACTGCCTCTTTTGTGTCACTCACACATTTTTGAAATTCATTTCAGCTTGCGGGTATTTTCTCATTTCTCACTTTTATACTTTTTAAAATATAAAGGTTTTTGTGCAAATTATTCTCCCTTTAAAAGTAATGGTAAATCTTTTCAAATCATTGTTGGAATGCTGCTCCAGCCCCTTTCAAAAATACCTTTCGGTTGCTTTGAAGCTTCAGCTTATAACTTTCTACAAAATTTTCACTATTTCAGATTTTTTAGCATGGTCAGCTATCCCCATTCAGGTTTTCAGCATTCTCACTGCTGTTTCGCAGGAACAGCCTTTTCTAGTTATTTATTATTGTTTATTTTCGCCCCCCTAAGGATCAGTCAATATTTGGACTACATACACAACGGCGGTGTCAAAAGTTTTGTCTTGGTAGCGATTGAGTTGCTTGTATTTTTATTTACGTTCCGTTGCATGGTTTAGGCTGAAGTTAAGTTTTTGTGGCGAAAAGTGAAGCTAACGGTGGCTAATTTGCTAGCCACAGTCACTGACGTTACTAACGTCACTAACGTCACGAAAACACGCGTGACTACCTGTCGCAGAACATTCGTTTCGCATCTGTTAACTTGGGGGATAGCTAGGCTAACTATAGCTTTACTTCAAGGCAGCTGCAGAAACGCCACAAGCAAAGAGGCCAGGGTGATAACTATTTACTTTGTGATGTGAAACACAATTGTGAAATGTAATGTACAATATTAGCTGATATTATTAAGGAAGTAGGCCCACATCTACTTTCGGAAACGGTTTTCAATCGTTAAAATAAACATTCCTCACAAATAAATTTTCGTTGTAGGATTTATTATGACATTACATTACAAGTAAACGATGTTGTGGGTGAAATGATCATTACCTGTGGTTTCAAACCAGTGTTGCTCACTGCAACGCTGTAGCCTACGCGAGACACTACAAAAACATCTACTGTACACAGCTGTAGGAAGTCAAACGTTGACAGAACATGTTACTCCCCTTACTCAAATCAAAAGTCTATCTAACTACTAACCTTAACTTCATTGCCACAGCCAGGAACGTTAAATCCAATTCAACCAACGCAATCGCTACCAAGACGAACGAACACAGCAGTAGTCTAGTACTGTACCGTAGTAGTACAATTTACCGGGGCAGCTTCTCCACACAGGGCTATATCGCACTTGGCGTTGTTATAGTACTGACAATGATCGCTACCATTATTATGACATTAGATTACAAGTAAACGATTTGTGAGTGAAATTATCATTACCTGTGGTTTCAATCCAGTGTATCACTGCAACGCTGTAGCCTACGCGAGACACTACAAAAACATCTACACAGCTGTAGGAAGTCAAACGGCGACAGAACATGTTCGGCACTCCCCTTACTTAAATCAAAAGTCTATCTAACTACTAACCTGAACTTCATTGCCACAGCCTAAACTTTGTCAATCTGTTCATGAAAATAATTAATTTCAGCCTAAACCGTACAACGGAACGTTAAATCCAATTCAACCAACGCAATCGCTACCGAGACGAACACAGCAGTAGTCTAGTACTGTACCGTAGTAGTACAATTTACCGGGGCAGCTTCTCCACACAGGGCTATATCGCATTTTGCGTTGTTACTGACAATGATCGCTACCAGTGAGCTTTTTATGAATGAGCGATTTTCCACTAAATAAATGTCAAGCTTATTTACGTTTTTGGGGGCATATTTTCAGTTAGCAGATGGTACTGTTTGAATCGCGATTCCATCTTCTACTGCCGGTAACGTCGTAGAATAATCTTCAAAGGGGGTTCTTTATTAATGAATGAATGCAATATGAGTAGGCTAAATGCCTGAAAATATCACGAGAAGGGAAAACTTAAAAGGACGTTTAAGTCATAGAGATTAGGTCAATTTTTACACCGGTCTGCCAAATGTATTCGTTTTGATTCAGCTATGAGGCTGCCTCTTGCAGGGGAAATGAGAAGACATCATATTTAATTCTACACTTCACTCGTATTTTCAGTTGTAAATGAGCAGCACAAAAAAAATGCTTTTAAATCTATGTAATCTTTATAAATAATAAGTATGCATTTTAATATAAAATATACAGATATATCAGTTGTAAAAATTTCATTCAAAAACGGACCCCTGTGCAACCGAAGCAAGCAAGCACACCCTACAATTTCCCCAGAAATTGTACCCTCTCTAGTTCGTTTTGATTCAACGATGAGGCTGCCTCTTGCAGGGGAAATGAGAAGACATCTATTTCATTCTACACTTCACTCGTATTTTCAGTTGTAAATGAGCAGCAAAAAAATGCTTTTAAATCTATGTAATCTTTATAAATAATAAGTATGCATTTTTATATAAAATATACAGAAATATCAGTTGTAAAAATGTAATTCAAAAACGGACCCCTGTGCAACCGACGCAAGCAAGCACACCCTACAATTTCCCCAGAAATTGTACCCTCTCTAGTTGTGAGAATGCTGTTCAGCATTCTCACTATTGTTTTTCAACTTCTTAGTTCTTCCGCCGTTTTTGGCCTTTAACTCGTTCTGCATACTTTAACCGATTCCTACAACTTTTGTATCAAAACGTTCAGCTCCTTCAGGAGATGATGGCTATGACTTTTGGTATTTCTCACTTTTATACTTTTTAAGACATTAAGGTTTTTGTGCAAATTATTCTCCCATTAAAAGTAATGGTAAATCCTTTCAAATCATTAAAAAGCTTCCTCCTCTTTCAAACGTAACTACTTCAGCTTACTTTCAGCTAGAGACACCATTCAACCTTTAAAATGTTCACAAGACATTCAGCTATTCCCAAATGATTCAGCTCTTTCAAATGTTCAGCCAATTTTGAATTATGACAGTTTGAAATACATTAAAATGTTTGCTCCTTCTTGATTTTTATGAATGGGCAGCAAGCAGAGTGGCACACTCTGCTGGCTGCTCTTTTTCTGATATTCAACTAATTTGTCAATTCCTCTAACGTTCATATAGTTTAACTTACAGAAACAAGTTATACCTTAAAATGTAGGAAAAATTGTCCTCTTTCAGCCAATGTAACTACTAAAGAGCTCACATTTACAGATTTTCAGCTATGAGCCTTGAAGCGAGAGCAGCCTTTCAAATTCTCTCACTAACTTCAATGGAGAGGTGAGTAAAATCAGTCAGAGAAAGCAAGAAGGAACAAGATTTTGAAACTGCCGATAGAGTCGTATTTCTGACCGCACAGACATATAAAGGACATCTCTGGTTTCGGCAGAGTCTTGGGTCTCGGAAAATATCCTTATATTTTGGATTGGACGTATAGTTTTGCGTCTAGGTCAACTTGTTTGAGGTGTGGATGCTAGGTAAATGTTCGTTTTTCTCTCTGCCTAGCTCGTTAGCTATCACAGCTGCGCCATCACCGTGGCAACCAAACAAACAAGCACCAGGAAAGCAAAAGGAACACGTTTTTGAAACTGCAGGTAGAGTCGTATTTCTGACTGCACAGACATATAAAGAATATCTCTGGTTTCGGCAGAGTCTTGGGTCTCGGAAAATATCCTTATATTTTGGATTGGATGTACAGTTTTGCGTCTAGGTTATCTTGTTTGAGGTGTGGATTCTAGCTACATTTCTCTTATTCTCTGCCCTCAGCGCGTTAGCAATCATAGCTGCACCATCACCGTAACGGCAGACACGCACCACTCAGTCTCTCACACAGGTGATTGGTACGTTTACTTGACCATGAGAAACACGATTACTAGCAATTGTCGGTTTATGCCAATAATACGATTACTCCGTTTACATGTGTAATTAGTTATGCGATTACTCAATAAACACGTCTACATGATTCTTTTTTATTAATCGTTGTATGCTCCACGGACAACTTGCACCATCATCCTTCTGCAACAAAGTGTCGCCTTGTCTTCCTGTATCGGCCCTACTGCTGTATGTTTCATTCCATCAACACATTGAATCCAACTAAGAAAGCCGAGTAAACGCATAGGCTACTAATACTGTAGGTGAGGTTACTTAGAGTTCTTAAAACAAAGATGATTTATTATCTCACACTTTTTATATATCTTTCAGTTTCAAATCACTTAACATCTGATTAAGGAGCACAACACATGGCAACACATTCAAATGGGCAGAGCACACCACCACCAAGTCCCAACCTCATGTCTCACCCTCCCTCTCACCTTCCTGTCTGAGAAACCTGTTGCTAGGCTACCCAGGCTCCGTTGCCCGGTAACCTAATCTCTGTGGTTTCCTGATGGGTGGTGCTGGGGTTAAAGGAAGAGGGGGACCTTTTATTGACCCTCATTAGGACATGAACAGGGGCTAGAGCTGTGTTCTCCTCTATAAGTGTTTCCTGTCCAAATAACCGCAGGATTGATAGCAGTCGCCGACCGAACACAAAATCAAACGACAAAAAGCGAATCTACCGGGAAGAGAGCCAAGTCTCTTCTTATCAGTGTCTCATCAGGGACGTATTAGACGAGCATTCGACCATACAATGAGTGCAGAGCAGGCACATGGGGCCAGAGGGTTGCACCTTAAAAAATAAATGTTTTTTTTAGGCTCGCAGTGTGCACAAACATAAAACTTTTATTGGAAGACTTGTTTTTGGTTCAAACTATTCATTTCACCAGGAGATGGTGCTGTATTCCTAACTAACCCATTGGAATTGACTCTCATTTAATACATGTGCAACTGTCTGTACATGCATAAAGGTGTGCCTTTTATGATTTAGGGGAAAACAATCCTTACATAGTGGTTGGATAGAAAGGTTTGCCAATAATGCATTAATAATCCTGTGTTCTTAATCGAGTGTTCTCATGCAAAATGTAGACCCATATGAAATGTAGTGTTAGCAGGGCATAATACAGGAATGATACAGGAAGCACTTGGTTTACTAAACCCACTGAGACCAAAGAAGTCCAGAGCAAAGCTCTGAGTAAAAAAACGACTTGGTTGCAAATACGTTTTTCAGGCATCACCACATCCTTATTTATCTTGTTATCTTAATCTAGTGTTCTTATGCAAAATGTAGACCCATATGAAATGTAATGTTTATTTAAAAGGAAGGCTTGTTAGCAGAGCATATTGACAGTACATCTATTAATTTTCTCATTAATGTTAGCTGTGCTCAAAACCATTTTAACCCTTCTCCGCTCAGTGAGCTGTGTAGACATTCTAGCACGCTGGGTCTGTTGACCAGACGCATCACACAACACCTGTCCTCTATGAATACAATGACTAGTTACACAACGACATATCCAACACATGTAGCTGCCAAGGGGGGGATACATCTTTCCTGTTTGCTTGCACACACCTTGTGTGTATATATTTTTTACTGGGGCACGTGCCCGAGTAAAAACCCCAAAACACAAAAGTGTCCTTGATAATTCACCAATAAGATGGGTTCACGAGTTCAGTAACACACCAGCGATTGAATAAATGATATGTTTTTATTGAAGCAGGTCTGGTAGCAGAGCCAAGCCCGAATCAGTGGAGGAGGCTGGTAGCAGAGCCAAGCCCGAAACAGTGGAGGAGGCTGGTAGCAGAGCCAAGCCCGAATCAGTGGAGGAGGCTGGTAGCAGAGCCAAGCTCGAATCAGTGGAGGAGGCTGGTAGCAGAGCTGAGCCTGGTGCGGATGGTGGAGGCTGGTAGCAGAGCCAGTCCTGGGGTCCTGAGGAGACGAGAGTGTGATTACTGGGATGCTAGGGAATGGATGATGATGTGAGGGGTGCCCACAGGGTTGTATTTGTATTGTACATTTGTGTAAAAGTTGTATTTGTCCCCGATCTTGTCTCTTCGCTTTCCAAATGCAATCAGCTGCTCACAGACTGACAGAAGCTATAGATCAAGGCCAATACAAACATTTATCAAAAAGTGTGCATGTATTATCAAGAAAAAACGGACCCTGCTCAACTAGGTGTACTTGTTGACGGTGAATGATATTTTGACTCAATTATGAATTATGCATAATTAGGAAAGATGAAACAAATCTTTCAAAAAGTTGAGATGGGCCTGTCTAATGTTGTGTATGTTCTAATTTGGGTGGAGAAGAATACCAGGTTAAATGCCAGACCAAGTTCTTTTTAGTTTAATAAGAATTTATGCAAATCAAACAATGAATACAATACACCGACGGGTCTCAATCTAGATCGGCGATACCAGTCAAAGTTACCAGTCTCGCTTCATAGAGTAGAGAAGACAAAGGCCTTTGTGAGAACAGTCTTATCAGAAGTCTTAAAGAGAGTTCTGCCTAGCCAAGTTCTGCCTGACCTGTCAGTTCGTGTACCCCTTCTGGAAGGGAGGTGTTTGTCAGGTGATTGGCCACCAGTCGATGGGGTGAGGATGTCCTCATCCTATTAGATTTTAGAGGAAGTCTTTGGGCAGTTAGGTGGACCAGGGGGCAGACCTAAAGGTCAGATGATGTCCCAGTGGCAATAGAATCCATCCTCCTCCGAGCAAAGGGATTAATCCTCCACCGCCTAAAACCAGTTCTGTCTCCCCCTCTAGACCCACAGAGTAGTGAGACCTCATGTATCTTTTATCACCTGGTGTTGACTCTTGGTGTTCTGTTGTGAGGCCCATTGTACGCATTGTACACTGTCCCATGGTGCGGTCATGGTGCGGTCATGGTGCGGTCATGGTGCGGTCATGGTCCGGACATGGTGTGGTCATGTCCCGTCATGGTGTGGTCATGGTGCGGTCATGGTCCGGTCATGGTGCGGTCATGGTGTGGTCATGGTGCGGTCATGGTCCGGTCCTCTCGCCCCCCCCTGTCAGTATGCTGACTTATTGCATTCTTCTTCTCACAAAAAGATACATTCTCTTGAGATTGACCCTTTTCTCACTCTCCCAGACACAGTCACATTCTGGTGCATACGTTTGGAATATATGTTCATCACTATCATTACTGATTTTATCTGAGAGCATTGATTATATCTGGAATATATGTTATTACACATTTTGGTATATCTGAAGCATTGATTGTCTTTTTATGTAACAAAGACATCGAACATATGAAATAGCAGCATAAATTGGCAGCATAGATTTAATTCCTCCACAATAACCACAGGTTACCTCACATTGGAGGCCACTAGCCTGTGTATTCATGCCATGATTTGAATATATTAAATAGAAAACATTTTAAACATTGGCAACACTTCATATCAATTACCATGTAACTGCATAGCAACATCCTTTTTTAAACATTGTTGATATATAGGAATAATTAAATGGAATTAAGTGTTAGCAGTATGTGTTATTAAAGTGAAAGAAGGCACAGGATGTGGGAGGGGTGGGAGGGGTAAGTGGATGTTGTAAAGGGGCAGTTGAAGATTGAGTTACGAGATCAACATTATCACCCACTTACCCCTGGTTATCACCAGGTGTGCCATTTTCAACTGTTTCCTGTTGGTAGCTGAGCAAAGGGTTTCCTGCTCTCGTACATAATGTTTGTACGTGCCATGTCATTGCTGGGGCTCAAGAAGTGGAATGTCCACAATTGTTGTAATTGAAAACCATAAATTTATTTTTAATATTTTATTCCGTTTTCATGTCCCAGATTAAAAGACAGGTACAAAAAAAATGAACACATGTGGAAATAAATCAAGCAGCAGTCATTGGAATAACCTATTGAAAGGCTCAGCCCACTACCACATCCATTAAAATATTTGAATAGTCAATGTTAAATATGTAGGCTACGATTATGATGTTAAGTTGGTTTCAAATCCCAGACAGAATCAACATGTCTTCTACCCCCAAAAAACTTGCATTCCAATTCATTTTCATCTCACAACACACTATTCTGAAATCTCAAGTTTTTTTTACATAAAAATCATCTTAACTACATGAGAGACGACAACTCAGTGATTGAAGAAAAGGCAGAAAGTGAATAAAGTGTTTGAACAGGGCTGACTCAGTGACATTTCTTATGTCGCTTTTTAATCATTTTGTCATCATCTCCATTAAAACAAATCAAATCCGTTTTGTCACTCAACCATGTACATAAGTGCACCAGTGGGTGAAAGTATACACCTACTAAATATCACTGTGCTTCATCATTTGAGAAGAGGGCTCTCTGGGAAGAACGCTCAGACTTCCTGTTTCTTTATTCCTGGTTTCTCCTGATCTTCTGTTCTGGCAGAATTCTGGGGTTCCTCCTGGGGTTAAAAAGTGGGTCATGTCAATGAATATGAAACCATGGTACCAAGCATTCTAGCTAGCTACACTACCTACCTAACAATCTCATTGTTTGTTTGTGTTACTGACCTCATACATTTGGCCAATATTTGCCAACACTTCTACAGAGGTTTGAGGTCCAAGTACCACTGCTACCACAGCTTGAGAACCATCGGCCTACAGGAAAGTCTTCTGTTTTGTTTGGGTCATTGCAGCATGCACAAATAATCTGCTTCTGGTTTGCTAGGGTTTGTTTCATAAACTATTCTGAAATTTCATAGACAGCTTTGTGTTGTTGTGTTATTATGAGGGACTTTATGTATTGAAATATGTGCAGTATGAAATACGTACAGTATGAAATATATGCAGTATGAAATAAAGTAATTTCGTTTGACTTATTTACAGATTCACTTACATGTGATTCTGGGAATTTGATGCTCCAGTCATCCTTAATGGCCTTTATAGTTTCATCAGTTTCATCAGTCTCCTTCTTATAGTAGATCCTGATCTGTTGCTGTGAAAAGCTCTCTGGCCTGAGGTATAACACCTGGTAGAGGTTACAGTTGGTTTGAACATGTCTTTCAGTAGTTCTGCACTCAAGTGTTCCAGTACATTCAATACTTTAACCATAGAAGTGAGTGGTAGGATGTTCTATTGACATCAGCATGGTTCTGACCTGGTCTTTGGAGATTTTGAAAGCTTTGGTTGGGTTGTCCTTTTTGTAGAAGCGCATTTGGTCAATGGGGTCGTCCTTCTTCATCCCATAGTCAATTTTGATGACCTGAAGCAGTTTTACACAGGTAACATGACCTGAGGCAGTTTTACACAGGTAACATGACCTGATGCAGTTTTACACAGGTAAAATCATAGGCTGAGTGATAAAATATCCAGGTCCTCATGCCTAAAATACTTGAAAATATATTCTTCCCATCTCAAGGTAGTAAAGGACCAAAGTTATGATAAGGAACTATGTAACTTTGCAAAGAGCATACATTCCACCAATAAAGACATGTAGAGCAATGGGTTAAAATACGTCTTTAAATTGTTTTAAAAAGGGCCAATGTCTGGACACTTACACGGAGTTCAAAGTCATTTGGATCCAAATGATTTTCACTCGCCACATCACTTTGCCATTTCTTGATCTTGTCCATGACCTCGTCCTCCAAATTGTCCTTGTCCTGGAAATGAGACATTGCTACTCCTCTGGCTGATGATGACTCCTCTGGCTAAATGACCAAACTTCTTACCTTTATACCCCCACACACCTTTAAGATCTGGCCCACACACTTGTAGAGACGTCGGTGGGTGATTCTCTCTAGAATCTTTCTTGCCTTATCCAGGTCAGAAGAGGGGGAGTAGAGGATCTGCTCAAACACATGGTCTTCATGAGGAGAGAGAGAGAGAGAGAGAGAGAGAGAGAGAGAGAGAGAGAGAGAGAGAGAGAGAGAGAGAGAGACAGAGAGAGAGAGAGAGAGAGAGAGAGAGAGAGAGAGACAGAGAGAGAGAGAGACAGAGAGAGAGAGAGAGAGAGAGAGAGAGAGAGAGAAGAGAGAGAGAGAGAGAGAGAGAGAGAGAGAGAGAGAGAGAGAGAGAGAGAGAGAGAGAGGAGGAAAAAGAGGGAGAGAGAGAGAGAGAGAGAGAGAGAGAGAGAGAGAGAGAGAGAGAGAGAGAGAGAGAGAGAGAGAGAGGAGGAAAAAGAGGGAGAGAGACAGGTTTTGGTGTACCTCTTTTGTTATCCCCGGCAAGTTGGAGAAAATGCTACGAGAGCATGAAGCTAATCTGAACCTGTGAGTTTAGAGTAGACCTCCATGTCAAATACGGTGTCTGACATTCTGAACGTTTTCACCCCAGATCCTTTAATCAAGATGTGAGGATTTGCTTCGACAAGGGCATCTCTGATCCTGGAGAGCCAAAGCAAATTGATGGTGACAAGAAAACATTTGAGTCACAATGTAGAAATTACATCTAAGAGTGAACTTTTATTTGACCTCTTGTACAGCACTTTGTTCAACCATGGTTGTATTTAAACATGCTCTATAAATATTGATTGATTGAACGGTGGTCTCCACCCTCTCTCTATTTATACATTTGACTTCCCACATGAAGCCATATGTGATTATTATGTGAGCACCTGCTGTACAATACTCACATGAGCTGAATGGCTTCGACCACTCTGTGCTGGTAGGCTCGTCTGTGGAGGCTGAATCTGGTGTGGAACATGTCATACAGGTTGTCCACTTCCTATTGAGAGAGACATCAGTAAAGTGAACCTTTAGAAGTCATACCCTATTTGAAGATAAAGGGTTTGCCTGGCTACAAGTAGCACCTTGTCTCTGGCACAGATCTGCGACATCTTCTTCCCATCCACCTCCTCATCCACCTCACAGACTCGGGCAAAGTTGATAAAGCGGTCATGGTCAAAGTTACTCTGAAGACCTAGGTAGTAAGAGTCCCTGTATGTTTGACAGAAGAAAATGTATAAGAACATGTTTAGGAATGCCATTTCAAAGACCTATGAACAACTTTGACAAACAAGTGGTTGAAAGCATGACATACCTGGCAAAGTAGTCCCATTTATCAACATCAACACCGTTTCTCTTGTTGGCTATGATTTCGTACAGGAAGGACTTCTTCTCTGGTCTGCCTTTGTAAGCCCACTGGAAACAGCAGAAAGCGATGCTCATTGACCTCTGTGGGGTGTCTTGAGACTGATTATTGGCTAATTAGGCTGACAGTGTGTCTAGCAAAATGGCCAGCTGATAGCCTACACTTGTTTAATTTCCCTTAAATCTTTTGCCTCTTCAGATGTTGTGTTTCACTCTACTTTGAATAAAGTGAGCAATAGATTTGTTCATAGTTCTATAGGTCACTCATTTATGAAAGTTTTGTCTACATCATAGAACATAACTACTAGGCATTAGGTTGATTTAATTGACACAGTGATATGGAGGGCAAACAAAATCTAAAATTCAGAAAGTTGACCAGTGTCATACTGTCATAGAGAGCTACAATCAAACAGAGCTACAGAATGTAAGAGTAAGAGACTATTAATTTTCTATACATGTGCTGTTTTCTTTCGCGTGTGGAAGATAATTTGTGAGTGCTAAGTGGTTGGGTGATAAATTACATTATAATAATAGTCCTAAATGTGTTGCGTCTCCTTGTCTTGTGGTTGCCTTGGTTTCCCCCCTCACTATTGGAGGACTGAGTAAGAATACCCAATTCCACTTCAGAATACCGAGAATCATCCAAAACAACCAACAAACAAATGTTTGTAAAATGTTGATAGTTCCTGTTTTATACAGCTAAAACAGCCTGGGGTCAAAATGACCATGTGTCCTTGACCATGTGTCAAGGACATTGAAAACATATCATCATGTTAATATTGTGTTCACCCAGTTACCCATTAAATGAAGAAAAGCCATTAAATAAGAAGTCAAAATAAGTTATATCAAGCATGCATAAAGAGGCGTTAAACATTTAATGCAATCAAACTGATCCCATTCAATTAAGGGCCATTCAACCCTGTTTTGGCTCATGTTAACTTGTATAATTAACAAGCCTATGTATTCCTGGATAGGAACCTTGTGGTCGAGAGGGGAAGAATTCAGTAGTAGGAGAAGAGAGAGACGCACTCAGGTTTCTAAACGTTTTTCACTCAAGATCACTAAATATTTACCAGTTTGGACAGGATGTGTATTATTATCTTAATAATCATTCAAGTGTTCCTATTTTTGACTAAATGTATTGTAACGAAACTGACTGCTGTCACTGTTACCTTCCCAGGGGTTTTGTCAATCGGTCCAGCAATTTGTTCCTTGATGAAGTCCAGGTCTTCAGGCAGGACCAGACCATGCTGCTCCATCTTCAATTCATTTTTGTCGACAAGGTGGTCAAACATGGCCATGGACGCATCCTCGTGCTGAAGAAAAGAAGATTCTGGTGAACAAAGTGGAACCCATATGCACATACACACGTTTTGCCGACATACACTTGTAAAGACAAATGTATTTTTGTATTCAGTCCTTCACCATGACAACAAAAATACAGAGAAACCAAAGCAGAATGGTTTCCTGCACCTAAATAGTTTAGCATTATGGGACTGGATCCCTGTCCTAACTTGAAATGGGTCACATTTTGTTGTAGGGAATGCAAATATATCTGACCTAAAATAATCGTGCAGCAGTAATTGAAACCATTTTTATAGAAGACCAGATATTTGCAATTGCTTCAGTCATTATGAAACATCTGGGAATCACTGGCTTTAAAAACCTATTCAGTTGACAACAACAGGACGCACACAAATAAAGCCAGTGCATTCCCATAAATGTTTGCCTGTGTATTATAATAAATATTGATTTGGGGGGTTTTGATGGAGAAAGGGAGACGGAACAGTTTTTACCTTCCATTTCCTTCCTGTAGAGACTTTGGGGATAAACATCCCATCAAACAAATGGGAGAAAGGGCCATGTCCTGGTAAAATCAATATGTTGGAGGTACAGAGAGAGAGATTGTTAACTCAAGATGGAAAACATGAGTGTATTTGTGTGTGAGAGAAAGGGGAATAGATATATCTTGAGAAACAACATGAGCTTCCTCACAGGTGAGGAAAACATATTCAAGTCAGAATGAGTCTTGTATGACCCAGTGGGAAAGAGAGTGAGTGAAAACAACATTTCATTCTCAGCACTTTCTGCCACACCTTGAAATGAAACTCTGCAGTTCAGTTCATAGTGAGTGTACAAGGTTGAGTGTGTGTGTTTCCCTCACCCAGGTCGTGGCAGAGGCCAGCGATCTGCACACAGAGGAAGTCTCTGCAAGAGATTTGAAGTTCTGGCTGCCGCTCTTTCAGCTCCCGGACCAGTCTCCCTGCCAGGTGACTCACTCTAGACCGACACACACACACACAACTAGTTAGCAAACAACACCTAAATCGTCCAGTATCATCGCCAAAACATTTGAATGTCCTACCCTATGGAGTGCTCAAAGCGGTTGTGGGTCGCCCCAGGATAGACATAGCAGGCCCCTCCAAGCTGCTTGATGTAGCGAAGTCTCTGGAACTGGGGTGTGTCAATGATGCGGACCAGCAAAGGGTGCATTGGCACAAGCCCATGTATTGGATCGTTGAACACCTGAAAGAGTTGAAACAAAAGAAGGAATAATTATCATCCAACACTTTTATTCATCCCATGTCAATTGTGGTGATGGAATAATAACCGACCTTTGAACAACTCTAAACAACAATGGCCGGGTTTCCCAGATTCGTGAAGAAGCTCTTAACCCTTGTGTTATCTTCGGGTCATTCTGACCCATCAGTCATTGTGACCCACTGTCGTATTGCGACAAATTTACCTCATACAAAAACAAAGTGAAGCATTTTCTTTTAACTGTCGGGCTGTCTCAGACCCCCCACATTGCAATGGTTAAAAGAAAATTATTTTTATTTGTTTTTGTATTGGGTGAAATTGGGTAAACACAACGATGGTTCGTTGTGAACCTTTGGGTCATGTGACCCGAAGGCAGCACGAGGGTTAAGAGCTTCTTCACGAATCTGTGTTGAATGAATTCACGATGTGTGCTGGGAAACATAATGACCCCCAACTCGCAAGCCAGCGTTTCAACCGCAGGAATTTTTCACCTGTAAGAACTTACAGCACTGAACCTGTATGATTAGTCCAGTACTGGCAACCGATCTGTCAACGGAAATACTTTATGTGGCATATGTGGCATGCCCTAGTCATGCCACATATGAAGAGGAGAGCGGATACTGCCATGCTCCAAGTCGCCATCCGAGCAGACCGTCATGGGAGCTCGGAAAATTCCATCTGCTTCGACCAAAAATCTATTCGATTGAAAATCTATTTGAAAAAGGTGTAGCTTTTTCTCCGAAACAAAGACAGGAAGGTAGCAAATGTTTTGCTCCTGTCACGCCATGCCCTGATGTTACGGACACATTTGTATATCTGTACAATTGTGCCCTCTCATTCGTTTTTCAAATGTCCCTCTGTGATTGGCTTGTCAAACCTCAATCGTTGTCACAGTGCGCATGTCCTTGTCCAATCATATGTCTGTCCGTCTCTCTTTCAGGCTTCACTTGTCTTCCGTTCGTTAGTCGACTTGTTACCCAAACCGTGTTTGATCTGTTCTACCATCGGCTGTCCAGCGTGAACGGAAACTTTTTTTTTTCGTTTTTGTTTTCGTGTTTTCCCAGTGCTTCTGTTCTTATATTTACATGTATTCTTTGTTGTTGTTTTACTCGGCTTTACTCGGTATAGTGATTTTTGTTTCGTTTGGTTCATCACCCAGTGACGAGGGGATAGGTAAGCTGCCCATGGATGCCATTACATTAACATCTATGTTACACGAGTGCTACGTGTATTTTAGTTTAGGGATGTTTTTGGTTACGTGGTTAGGGCTTCTTTTGATAAATTAGTCCTACTTTTCTTTGGCACCGTTCGTATTTCCATTGTTCTCTGGAGTGTTTTTGTAAAATAAACATATGTAGCCTATTATTTTAAATTCGGTGTTTGCGGTTTACGTTATGGCTCCCTACACCTAGACGTAAACGAGCTCTACCCGGGGTCTTAACACCTGAGTATAGCATGAGCCAAATCGTGTGCTGGCTGTATAGGGTGTGGTGTTCAATGTAAACACCATTCATTTTATATTGTGTACAAATAAAAATCTAAATTTGAATTACATTTATTCAACATTATTTTAAACGTTATTTTGACAGGGGGTCATACTGAGACCAAGGTCTCTATGGGCTAGGCCAGGCTACTTTATATTGAAAGACAATGTCTGTGGGTTTATATAAACTATTTTATATTGGGGTCTAAACGACTCTGGTTGGTTTCACCATAAATATACATTTAGTCATTTTACATTTAGTCATATACCTAACACAAATAATGTTTACTTGAAATCACTGAAAACTAAATTATACCAGAATCAAATAATGATAGGTAAGCTTTTAAGTATCGATGTGGAATGTACTTGGTATAAAAGCTGCAATTTGTATTAAAGAAAAGTAGGCTATAGATTTTCGTTTAAAACAAGCAAAATCACTGTGACTTTCCTAAAATAATATGATAATCAGTCATTCTTTTGTCAGATTACTTTAATTACATATCTAGGTAATGTTTTAAGAAGAAAAAAGTTAAAATTCTGATTTGATGGTTTATTACAGTGGTAAGTATTATTGTCTGTATTCAATTTAACATACAAGGTAGGCCTTGAATGTTAAATATGCTGGTAGGATGAGGATTAAGCATTTATGCTGAGGACAAAATCCAGTGGCATTTGGAATCGGCAACCCGCAATGACTTGTATTATAAAATCTTTTAATAGAGCTGAACATTTTTCCCACAAAAACCTGGGAGTGATATACTCAATGTTGATGAGAAAGGGTCCATGGTTGGGTTGGTTGTACAGGTGATGGTCTCGGTATAAAACATGGTTGGGTTGGTTGTACAGATGATGGTCTCAGTATAAAACATGGTCAGGTTGGTTGATGATGGTCTCGGTATAAAAGTGGACCAGTGTTCTCTAGCTGCTACTTCTCTTTGCTCTCTTCTTCATTCAGTTTCTTTCTCCCTCCACTTTACAATTATCTAGGCAAATTAATATTTAAAACCTTTATTTTTAACATGTTTGCCTTTAATACAAATCAATTGCAATGTTATTAAATGTAAATTTCCTTGACCATGCTCTGATTTATCCAATGGATTAAAATACCTGCAAATTCAGCATATTTGGTTATACTTACATTGACATTTAGTCATTTAGCAGACACTCTTATCCAGAGCGACTAACACTAAGTACAGGGACATTTCCCCGAGGCAAGTAGGGTGAAGTGCCTTGCCCAAGGACACAACGTCATCGGCACAGCCAGAATCGAACCGGCAACCTTCTGATTACTAGCCAGACTCCCTAACCGACTCCCATATACTCTCCAGTTTAGTTCTCTTCCATCAGATCAAGGGGCAGGGGCGTTGTTAGATCCTTTTTACTGTATAAATCTGCTGTGCCCCAGTAAAATCAAAAGTTTGAGTTTTAACAATTTACTTTATTAGTCAGTATATTAATTTAGATTGATAATCCCGGAAAAAAATAAACCCAATATCCCAATCAACCCTTGTAAATGTGTTTAACCTAAAACACAAACTGATGCACGCAGAATTCCATGTCAGCGCGCTCTTCTGAGCTTGCCAAATAGCCACTGCAGCACACACACAGAAGTCCAGGTGTCGGACTCGGTACACAAGTCAGAATTGAGGTAGGCTAAGAAAACATTACAAAACTAAAGATAGTTTCTAAATGAGAGGCCTACCGATCATCTTATTTTGACTAAAACATAAAAACAATATGACATTGTTCATCGTTTGTAGCCTCCTGTGTGCCATCGTTTACCTACCTGCATATTCTGACTTTAAAGACGAAGATTGTGATATTTCTCTACTCAATCTTATTCCTTTGTCTCTTTTATTTCCATCACCACCCTCTCATTTCAACATCACATCCAGACAGCCTCTAATTCATCTTTCTGTTGCTATTGAAACAAACTTCACGTAGACCTATGGGGGTTTCTACATACAATATTGCACAGCATCTTTACCTATTAATAAAAAAAAAAAATACTAAAACATGATCATTGCATAAGACTCCTCTCAACACACTATTGGATTGTCTTCTTTACGCTAAAACTGTCAAGATCCTTCTTAAGAAAGAAGGCTATATTTACCTTTCCCTGCACATTGAACTGGCAGTCAATCGTGTTCGGCTTGTCCGGAGCCTGGTCAGCCAGAGTTGAGCATTTGGAGCAAATCATTTTGAGGAATGAAATAAAACGGCACTAGTGAACTGATGTGATGAGGTAACTGATTTTCTGACTAACGCCAGGTAGAGATGTAAGTGTGCTTTTATGCAGTAATGAGGACGACACTCCCATCTGCGGACGATCATTAGCCAACACCTCCGAATGTCTTTGAATACCATTTTAAGTAATCCGTAAATATTAAATTGTTTACTGTTCTTTGATACATGCTACAAACATAACATAATTCATTTCTTTCAAGAATGGTTACAATGTATTGCAATGTCATTAATAGTAGGCCATGGATTAAAGAAACTTTATTTTCCATTGGCCTAAACAAAAGATTGGACGGGGCAGGATGGGCGCAGGAGACGGTGGAGACGCCGTGCACAACCCAGGAAGCGGCAGCCAGGACTCCTTTTGGACGGGGCGGCACGGTGGCGCCTGGGAGCGCGGACACAGAGGCGCCTGGGAGCGCGGACACAGAGGCGCCTGGGAGCGCGGACACAGAGGCACCTGGGAGCGCGGACACAGAGGCGCCTGGGAGCGCGGACACAGAGGCACCTGGGAGCACGGACACAGAGGCGCCTGGGAGCGTGGACGAGGGGGCGCTTGGGAGTGCGGACACAGGGGCGGGGGATGGTGGCGGCCAGAAGTCCTCGGGAGGAGTAGGCAGTGGCCAGAAGTCCTCGGGCAGAGAAGGCGGTGGCCAGAAGTCCTCGGGCGGAGAAGGTGGCGGCCAGAAGTCTCGGCAGGGACAGCCTCAGTCGTCTGCATACTGGGCGGCGGCATTGGAACAGGACAGGAAAGAGGCAGGGGCACAGGACAGGACCGGGTCGGGGCACAGGACGGGACTAGGTCTGGGTACTGGTGGCAGGCAGCCGAGACTCCCCGGCAGGAACAGCCTCGGTGGTCTGGGTGCTGGGCGGCTCAACCTCGGTCATCTGGGCGCTGGGCGGCACAACCTCAAGACGAGGCAGGCGCATAGGGCAGGACTAAGCCAGGGCCACAGGGCAGGACTAAGCCAGGGGCACAGGGCAGGGCCGAGGCTGGAGTTGGGGTTCGCGCTGGGTCTGGAGCCGGGGTAGGAGCCAGGTCTTGGGGTGGACCTTCCACTGCAGACTTCGGAGTCCACCGAAGGCAAGACGGGTCCATATGAAAGGGTTGCCGGACCTCTCCGCTGGGTCCAAGCTTGGTCTTGTCCTTCTGTTACGTGGTGTGGTGGGGTAGTACCCAAACGCAGGAGAGTATCCAGACATTGCGTCAAAACAAGGTTTATTCATCAAAACGGGAAAACTGACAAGGTACTCGCTGTAACATAGGATAAGGACAAGCCAACGGCTGTTTATCAATCCATGTTTTTTTTCCGTTCTTGTGTTCTTGCGAACTCGTTTGACGTCATCTTTCATTGCCCAAGTACGGTTCCATTCCAAAGAACACAAGTCACCAAGAACGCCAAAAATACCCAGGAATGTTCTTGATCGGCCCCTTTTATCGAGGATGCATCGGATGGTGACTTGGTCAGCATCTGATTTCCCAGAAGTCATTGCAAGAACACGCATCTCAAATCATTCTCCATCTTCTCGCAAGTCGCAAGACGCTTGGCAAGAACGTTCTTCTCAAGAACGCAAGTAAGTTTTTAGCGTTCTTCGGATTGATGAACAGAACTGAAACCACTGAACGAGACACAGGTGAAGACAATGACAGACACAGGGAAACACTAGGGCAGGGCAAAACCAAAAACAGGGGGGCACGGCTGTGGCCATGACAGTGAGGTTTCTTTTATTATGTTCCTTTTTTGTTCATCCTCTTTCTTTTGTTTTTGTTTTGCTTCATGTTCTAGTTCTGGTTTTTCACTGCCTAGTATTGTTTCTATGTCCCGTGTCGTTCTGGCTGTCATTTGGTTGTGGATTACCGACCTGTTTCTATTTCACTACGATTTTGCCTTGTCCTTTGTGTGGAATAAAACACAAGACTGTTTACTCTGTGTCTGGATCCTCCACAATGTCTACTGGACATGCTTATGTGCATGTGCCCCACCCCTGTGAAGAAGACTGCATCCACATCAAAGTACCCCTGCTGGCAGTCAAATTCACCTAAGAAAAAGCACTATAGTGATAACATGCAAAATAAATGGAAAATGATCAAGTCCAAACAGGGAAGTGATGCTGATCATACAGCCCCTCCTAAAACCAAGTTATACAAAAAACAGAAGGAACTAGAACCTACCATGTATATGTCTTTAGGCAGTTCCTTCAGACCCAGTCCTTCGGGGAGATCAATAGTGAAATCGTATTTATTCTAGAGAAAGAGACTCTTTCTTTATCCTCAAACCAAACTCATTATTATTCCTTCAGATGGAAGTCAACAGCACTTTAATGGCTGCAGAAGCTCTCTATTGTATGGTTTATTATCTGCTCTTACCAGGGATGATGATAGTCTTGAGGGGTCGTACCTCCAGTCCCTGAGTAGGGTACTGAAGAGGACTGTTAGCCTCTGCTATGATAAGGTCCAGAGCGCTGGAGGACCTAGAGTTGTAATGGGGATGTACGAAAGCATCAATCACACGTAACAGTTACCTTCCATCAAATTCATATGGTTCAATTTGACAGCGGGAATTTACAAGGAATAGTGGATTTTTTTTTTCATGCGATGGAAACTGGAAGCGAGTGTGCATTGTAAGTGTTTGTGTGTAGGCCTGCATAACCATCCAATTAAATGCTGACATTTCTACCTTTGTCGATGATGACGTCTGTGTTTTTGTTTTGGAGTCAGGGTGGGGGCCAGGGGTGAATATTTCTGTGTGTAATGTTTTAATACCTCTTCTGGAAATGTCACACTAGTGACACGGTTAAAAGCAGGTGTTATCCTTGGGCCACAGTCACACAGCCGAGAGACAGATGCAGAAAATGTTTTTTTAATGATATAAAGGATAAAAATGTCCAAATACTAAAAACAATGTAAATGTCTCGTAGCCTATGGCTACTTTGGTGTATGTCCCCTCCGATCCAAGAACGCCGTCGGCTCCGCGCAGCACCGCTCCCCTCTTCCCTTAGACCACCGCCTGCAGTGCGTAGGCCTGCCTGGACAACAATAATAATTGGCTACTTTTGGTTCGCACAGTGACAAGTAACTGTGTAGGGGAGATTCAAGTACTTCCCTTTACGTTCAGCGGACGAGCCGTGGTTGTGCCTCCGGAGTCCGAATGGGAGCAGCGGAATTTTGATCGTCGCTTCTCTGTGCTCCTGCGTGTGTCCCCGTAGAATTCCTTCCTTCTGTTCAATCTCCGCTCCTTTTTGAAGGAGTTCCTCTCATTGGTTGGCCAATCAGTTGGGGATCATTTAACAGTGATGGGCTGCGTCCCTGTCAGCTGGGGAGTTCCCTCCCCCCGTCCTTGATGTCAAACAGCACACACAACACCATGCACACAATCACAGCAAACAATATGAAAACACCACAGCAAACAATAGTCAAAACCAAACTAAAATAACAGACAACATAGGCTGGCCAACTGACATCTGTGACACTTCCCCCCCCCCGTTTCTTTTGTTGTCGTCCCGACAGCAGGCCATATCTACTCTCCATACCTGTGGGGTTTCTGTCCTCTGCCTGGTCGTTGTGACCGTCTTAATACCTGTCCTTGCTCTGGCACTTCCTCCTGGACTAGGGGTAACCTTACTTCCTCTCCAACTACTGCATCAGGAACACCTGTTCTTGCATGAGGGGATACCACTCTTGGGGGCAAAAACAAAGGCATGAATAAAGGTCTACTTATTGTCCCATTTCCTTCGACCATACCTGGCCCTGCTGCTTCCTCAGATATAGCAGCTGGTTCTGAGGCAATTGTGCAGAGCATCAAGTTGTTACGATGGGTGGTTCTTTCTGGGCCCTGCTGTCCTTCTGGTTTGATCCGGTACACCGGTTGACCAGGTTGGATCTGTGCCACCACAACGAATGGTTTGATCTGCCAACGTGGGGCCAGTTTGTCCTGATCGTGCCTACGAAAGTTACGAAGTAACACTCGCTCTCCTGGCAGAAGGGACATCCGTTTTGTTGTGCGGTCGTACCTGTCTTTATCCCGTTGTTGTTGTTTCTTTGCGTGGTCTGCCACATGGTTGTAGGCTTGCAAAAGTATTTGATGGTGGTGGTGAACCCACCCCTCCAGATTGTATCTCCTTTCCTGGTGCGGTGCTCCTGTCACCACTTCCACCGGTAACCTGGCGTGGCGGCCATGCAACACAAAGTGAGGGGTTAAACCTGTAGTACTGTGAATGGTGTTATTATAAGCTTGTAGTAGAGCCGGGAGATGATCCGGCCAGTGTGGTTTCCTGTCATCCTCTAAAGTTGCTAGAAGGGACAGTAATGTCTGGTTAAACCGTTCACATGCTCCATTACCCTGAGGGTGATAGGGGGTGGTACGAGTCTTCGTACAACCATACAAGGAGCAGAACTGGGCCATGAGCTGGGATTCGAAAGCTGGGCCACGGTCAGATAAGATTCTCTCTGGACATCCCCAGGTCTGAATAACTGTTCGCCACAAAGCCTGGACTGTGGTCCCCGCCATTTGGTCCCTAGTTGGCACTGCCCATCCAAATCTTGAAGAAAGGTCAGTCATGACTAGGATATAGGGATAACGATCGTTAGGTCTCCCAAGGGATAAGTAGTCAATGACTATTGTTTCTAAGGGGTAGGAGCTCACAATAGGCACCAGCGGTGCCCTTACCTCTGGCCTTGCCTTGCTGTAGGTACATTGTGGGCAGCGTGCTGCCCAGTTCTTGATGTCATCGCCAAGTCGGGGCCAAAAGAAAGTTCTCCGCAGGGCCGCCTCAGTCCGAGTTGTGCTCATGTGTCCTGTAGCAGCATGGTACTTTTCCCACAAAGAAAAAGTGCAGGCGGGGGGCACCACAATCTGTGCCCGCCATTCTCCAGTGTGTCTTTCCTTAATGTTCCTACACAAAACCCCATCAGTTATTTGTAGCCTTACCCAGTGTCGCAACAGCCTCTTTGCTAGTGGGGCGGCCATCCTCCTCTCCAATGCATCTGGTTTTGTGCCCTTTTTGAGCCAACCGCAGACTAGTTTCAAGGTGGGGTCTGCTTGTTGGTGAGCCTCCCAGGTTTCATCCGGTTGGTCGGCTTGTGTCAAGGGGTCCACCATTTGAGCCTCGGTTACTCCCACCATCACTGCTCCTTCGCTCGTGTCTTCTCCAAATGGCAGCCTGGATAGAACATCTGCATTTTTGTTAGCCACACCAGGACGATACTTGATACAGAACTGGAAATTTGCCGGCTGTCCAACCCATCTTTGTTCAACTGCTCCCAGTTGGGCCGAGTCGAGATGCACCAAGGGGTTGTCATCTATGAAGCATGTGAAGTTTGCCCCCCAGAGGTAATCCTTAAACTTCTCAGTTACTGCCCATTTGAGCGCCAAAAGTTCAAGCTTAAACAAGCTGTAGTTGTGATCATTTCTTTCGGTTACGTGTAGGCTCCTACTAGCAAAAGCGATCACCCTTTCCTTTCCATCCTGTACCTGTGACAGAACTGCACCTAAACCCCCCAGGCTGGCATCTGTATAGAGATTGAAAGGCTGATTAAAATCTGCAAAGGCCAGAATAGGGGCAGTAGTAAGGGCTTGTTTTAGTTGCTCAAAAGCAGACTGGCAGTCCGCTGACCAGATGATGGACTTTGTTCTCTTTCCCAATGTAGCAGTCCCAACTAAAAGTGCGTGCAGGGGGGCAGCCACTTTAGCAAATGCTGAAATAAACCTCCTGTAATACCCCGCTAACCCTAAGAATGATCTTACTTCCTTAACTGTGGATGGTGGAGGCCAATTCTGTACTGCTGAAATTTTGTCTGGGTCTGTTGATATCCCCTGTTCGCTAACAATGTGGCCTAGGTACTTGACCTTCCTTTGGAGAAGCTTGCATTTTTGCGGTTGAAGCTTGAGGCCATGTCTATCCAGTTTTTCGAACACCTGTTCTAAGTGAGTGAGATGAGAGTCAAAGTCAGGGGAGAAAACCAGTACATCGTCCAAATAGATGAGTAGCGTATCGTTCACCATTCCCCCTAAACATCTCTGCATAAGCCGCTGGAATGTTGCAGGTGCGTTGCAGAGACCAAAAGGCATCCTATCAACCTATTGACCTTATAGAATACCATTTGATCTAAAGTTTATATAAGGCAGGGTTTTAGGGTTGTTCTGTATCACTCTGGTGAACGACCTGTGGCTAGCACCTCCTTCGTTATGACTGATCACAAAGTACTTTGTTAATTCATGATTTGTACAAGCAAAATAAATTTATTGTAACCGCCATCTCTTGACTTTTCAAATTTACACAGTGCCGCTAGAATTTTTCCATATCACTACTCCAGTGTCCAACATACTTTGTAAGAGGGTTCTCAGATCAGCAAAAAGACTTGGGGGTACGGGGCGGTACCTTTCTCTGCTAGGGGCAGCTGTTCCAGTGGGGATTTGGTGTAGCACTGCATCTGTCCGGCCAAAGAGAGTGTCCATCTTTTGTTGTTGTTCAGCAGTCAGGTTCTCCCCTTGGAGGGAGTGCACTGGGATTCCAGTGGGCTCCACCCCCTGCACCGTTCGTACGTCCACTTCCACCGTTCCTGGGGATGAAGGTCGAAGCACTAGCTCCCTTTCACCTCTGACCTGCTGGGGGTCAATTTGGTAACCATTGCAATGTGGGGGGTCTGAGACAGCCCGACAGTTAAAAGAAAATGCTTCACTTTGTTTTTGTATGAGGTAAATTTGTCGCAATACGACAGTGGGTCACAATGACTGATGGGTCAGAATGACCCGAAGATAACACAAGGGTTAAGATGATGCAGATGATGCAGTTCAGCTTCCACACTGCCTCTTTTGTGTCACTCACACATTTTTGAAATTCATTTCAGCTTGCGGGTATTTTCTCATTTCTCACTTTTATACTTTTTAAAATATAAAGGTTTTTGTGCAAATTATTCTCCCTTTAAAAGTAATGGTAAATCCTTTCAAATCATTGTTGGAATGCTGCTCCAGCCCCTTTCAAAAATACCTTTCGGTTGCTTTGAAGCTTCAGCTTATAACTTTCTATTAAATTTTCACTATTTTCAGCTTTTTTAGCATGGTCAGCTATCCCCATTCAGGTTTTCAGCATTCTCAC
This sequence comes from Osmerus eperlanus, assembly GCF_963692335.1. Classification (NCBI taxonomy): domain Eukaryota; kingdom Metazoa; phylum Chordata; class Actinopteri; order Osmeriformes; family Osmeridae; genus Osmerus; species Osmerus eperlanus. The sequence goes on from NC_085021.1 coordinate 7,355,009, forward strand.
TGCTGTTTCGCAGGAACAGCCTTTTCTAGTTATTATTATTATTCTTTTTGCCCCCCTAAAACTCAGTCTATATTTGGCCTACATAGACAACCTAGGTGTCAAAAGTTTCGTCTTGGTAGCGATTGAGTTGCTTCTATTGGGATTTACGTTCCGTTGCATGGTTTAGGCTCAAGTTAAGTTTTTCTGGCGAAAAGTGAAGCTAACGGTGGCTAATTTGCTAGCCACAGTCACTGACGTTACTAACGTCACTACGTCACTAACGTCACGAAAACACACGTGACTACCTGTAGCAGAACATTCGTTTCGCATCTGTTAACTTGGGGGATAGCTAGGCTAACTATAGCTTTACTGCAAGGCAGCTGCAGAAACGCCACAAGCAAAGAGGCCAGGGTGACTATTTACTAATTTTACTTTGTGATGTGAAACAATTGTGAAATGTAATGTACAATATTAGCTGATATTATTAAGGCAGTAGGCCCACATCTACTTTCGGAAACGGTAGTCTACTATTTCACTGAAGCATTAGCATGACATAACCTCTGTTGCCCGGGCAACACATACTACAGTGGTCTATGATGCATCTGTTTTCAATCGTTAAAATAAACATTCCTCACAAATACATTTTCGTTGTAGGATTTATTGGGTGTGCTCAAGCCTTCGGCGAGAGCACAACCTTTGTTCTCTCACATATATATTTGGGTGTGCTCAAGCCTTCGGCGAGAGCACAACCTTTGTTCTCTCACATATATATTTGTGAGAATGCTGTTCAGCATTCTCACTATTGTTTTTCAACTTCTTAGTTCTTCCGCCGTTTTTTGGCCTTTAACTCGTTCTGCATACTTTAACCGATTCCTACAACTTTTGTATCAAAACGTTCAGCTCCTTCAGGAGATGATGGCTATGACTTTTGGTATTTCTCACTTTTATACTTTTTAAGACATTAAGGTTTTTGTGCAAATTATTCTCCCATTAAAAGTAATGGTAAATCCTTTCAAATCATTAAAAAGCTTCCTCCTCTTTCAAACGTAACTACTTCAGCTTACTTTCAGCTAGAGACACCATTCAACCTTTAAAATGTTCACAAGACATTCAGCTATTCCCAAATGATTCAGCTTTTTCAAATGTTCAGCCAATTTTGAATTATGACAGTTTGAAATACATTAAAATGTTTGCTCCTTCTTGATTTTTATGAATGAGCAGCAAGCAGAGTGGCACACTCTGCTTACTGCTCTTTTTCTGATATTCAACTAATTTGTCAAACAAATTCCTCTAACGTTCATATAGTTTAACTTACAGAAACAAGTTATACCTTAAAATGTAGGAAAAATTGTCCTCTTTCAGCCAATGTAACTACTAAAGAGCTCACATTTACAGATTTTCAGCTATGAGCCTTGAAGCGAGAGCAGCCTTTCAAATTCTCTCACTAACTTCAATGGAGAGGTGAGTAAAATCAGTCAGAGAAAGCAAGAAGGAACAAGATTTTGAAACTGCCGATAGAGTCGTATTTCTGACCGCACAGACATATAAAGGACATCTCTGGTTTCGGCAGAGTCTTGGGTCTCGGAAAATATCCTTATATTTTGGATTGGACGTATAGTTTTGCGTCTAGGTCAACTTGTTTGAGGTGTGGATGCTAGGTAAATGTTCGTTTTTCTCTCTGCCTAGCTCGTTAGCTATCACAGCTGCGCCATCACCGTGGCAACCAAACAAACAAGCACCAGGAAAGCAAAAGGAACACGTTTTTGAAACTGCAGGTAGAGTCGTATTTCTGACTGCACAGACATATAAAGAATATCGCTGGTTTCGGCAGAGTCTTGGGTCTCGGAAAATATCCTTATATTTTGGATTGGATGTACAGTTTTGCGTCTAGGTTATCTTGTTTGAGGTGTGGATTCTAGCTACATTTCTCTTATTCTCTGCCCTCAGCGCGTTAGCAATCATAGCTGCACCATCACCGTAACGGCAGACACGCACCACTCAGTCTCTCACACAGGTGATTGGTACGTTTACTTGACCATGAGAAACACGATTACTAGCAATTGTCGGTTTATGCCAATAATACGATTACTCCGTTTACATGTGTAATTAGTTATGCGATTACTCAATAAACGCGTCTACATGATTCTTTTTTATTAATCGTTGTATGCTCCACGGACAAAACTTGCACCATCATCCTTCTGCAACAAAGTGTCGCCGTGTCTTCCTGTATCGGCTCTACTGCTGTATGTTTCATTCCATCAACACATTGAATCCAACTAAGAAAGCCGAGTAAACGCATAGGCTACATCTGCTACTGCTAATACTATCCCAACTATAATGTAATCTGTTAAAACGATAATATTCTTGTTACGACTAGCTAGCCTACTTCTTCTTCTGTTTAACAGTTCAGCTTTCAGCTTCTCCCACATTGTAGGCTATTTTAGCTCTCAGCTTTGTTAAGATGATGCAGTTCAGCTTCCACACTGCCTCTTTTGTGTGACTCACACATTTTTGAAATTCATTTCAGCTTGCGGGTATTTTCTCATTTCTCACTTTTATACTTTTTAAAATATTAAGGTTTTTGTGCAAATTATTCTCCCTTTAAAAGTAATGGTAAATCTTTTCAAATCATTGTTGGAATGCTGCTCCAGCCCCTTTCAAAAATACCTTTCGGTTGCTTTGAAGCTTCAGCTTATAACTTTCTACAAAATTTTCACTATTTCAGATTTTTTAGCATGGTCAGCTATCCCCATTCAGGTTTTCAGCATTCTCACTGCTGTTTCGCAGGAACAGCCTTTTCTAGTTATTTATTATTGTTTATTTTCGCCCCCCTAAGGATCAGTCAATATTTGGACTACATACACAACGGCGGTGTCAAAAGTTTTGTCTTGGTAGCGATTGAGTTGCTTGTATTTTTATTTACGTTCCGTTGCATGGTTTAGGCTGAAGTTAAGTTTTTGTGGCGAAAAGTGAAGCTAACGGTGGCTAATTTGCTAGCCACAGTCACTGACGTTACTAACGTCACTAACGTCACGAAAACACGCGTGACTACCTGTCGCAGAACATTCGTTTCGCATCTGTTAACTTGGGGGATAGCTAGGCTAACTATAGCTTTACTTCAAGGCAGCTGCAGAAACGCCACAAGCAAAGAGGCCAGGGTGATAACTATTTACTTTGTGATGTGAAACACAATTGTGAAATGTAATGTACAATATTAGCTGATATTATTAAGGAAGTAGGCCCACATCTACTTTCGGAAACGGTTTTCAATCGTTAAAATAAACATTCCTCACAAATAAATTTTCGTTGTAGGATTTATTATGACATTACATTACAAGTAAACGATGTTGTGGGTGAAATGATCATTACCTGTGGTTTCAAACCAGTGTTGCTCACTGCAACGCTGTAGCCTACGCGAGACACTACAAAAACATCTACTGTACACAGCTGTAGGAAGTCAAACGTTGACAGAACATGTTACTCCCCTTACTCAAATCAAAAGTCTATCTAACTACTAACCTTAACTTCATTGCCACAGCCAGGAACGTTAAATCCAATTCAACCAACGCAATCGCTACCAAGACGAACGAACACAGCAGTAGTCTAGTACTGTACCGTAGTAGTACAATTTACCGGGGCAGCTTCTCCACACAGGGCTATATCGCACTTGGCGTTGTTATAGTACTGACAATGATCGCTACCATTATTATGACATTAGATTACAAGTAAACGATTTGTGAGTGAAATTATCATTACCTGTGGTTTCAATCCAGTGTATCACTGCAACGCTGTAGCCTACGCGAGACACTACAAAAACATCTACACAGCTGTAGGAAGTCAAACGGCGACAGAACATGTTCGGCACTCCCCTTACTTAAATCAAAAGTCTATCTAACTACTAACCTGAACTTCATTGCCACAGCCTAAACTTTGTCAATCTGTTCATGAAAATAATTAATTTCAGCCTAAACCGTACAACGGAACGTTAAATCCAATTCAACCAACGCAATCGCTACCGAGACGAACACAGCAGTAGTCTAGTACTGTACCGTAGTAGTACAATTTACCGGGGCAGCTTCTCCACACAGGGCTATATCGCATTTTGCGTTGTTACTGACAATGATCGCTACCAGTGAGCTTTTTATGAATGAGCGATTTTCCACTAAATAAATGTCAAGCTTATTTACGTTTTTGGGGGCATATTTTCAGTTAGCAGATGGTACTGTTTGAATCGCGATTCCATCTTCTACTGCCGGTAACGTCGTAGAATAATCTTCAAAGGGGGTTCTTTATTAATGAATGAATGCAATATGAGTAGGCTAAATGCCTGAAAATATCACGAGAAGGGAAAACTTAAAAGGACGTTTAAGTCATAGAGATTAGGTCAATTTTTACACCGGTCTGCCAAATGTATTCGTTTTGATTCAGCTATGAGGCTGCCTCTTGCAGGGGAAATGAGAAGACATCATATTTAATTCTACACTTCACTCGTATTTTCAGTTGTAAATGAGCAGCACAAAAAAAATGCTTTTAAATCTATGTAATCTTTATAAATAATAAGTATGCATTTTAATATAAAATATACAGAAATATCAGTTTTAAAAATGTCAATGAATGATGAAGTGAGGGGTGCCCACAGGGCTGTACATTTGTGTCAAAGTTGTATTTGTCCCCGATCTTGTCTCTTCGCTTTCCAAATGCAATCAGCTGCTCACAGACTGACAGAAGCTATAGATCAAGGCCAATACAAACATTTATGAAAAAATGTGCATGTATTATCAAGAAAAAACTAACCCTGCTCAACTAGGTGTACTTGTTGACGGTGAATGATATTTTGGCTCAATTATGAATTATGCATAATTAGGAAAGATGAAACACATCTTTCAAAAAGTTGAGATGGGCCTGTCTAATGTTGTGTATGTTCTAATTTGGGTGGAGAAGAATACAAGGTTAAATGCCAGACCAAGTTCTTTGTAGTTTAATAAGAACTGATGCAAATCAAACAATGAATACAATACACCGACGTGAAGAAGTCTTTGGGCAGTTAGGTGGGCAGTCCAAGGGTCTGGTGATGTCCCAGGGGGCAGACATAAAGGTCAGATGATGTCCCAGTGGCAAAAGGATACATCCTCCTCCGAGCAAAGGGATTCATCCTCCACCGCCTAAACCGGTTCTGTCTCCCCCTCTAGACCCACAGAGTAGTGAGACCTCATGTATCTTTTATCACCTGGTGTGGACTCTCCAGAGTTGTGAGGCCCATTGGACCCTCTCCTTGTCCCATGGTGCGGTCATGGTGAGGTTGTGGTGCGGTCATGGTCCGGTCATGGTCCTCTCGCCACCCCCTGCTGACTTATTGCATTCTTCTTCTCACGAAAGGATACGTTCTCTTGAGAATAACCCTTTTCTCACTCTCTCAGACCCTGTCACATTTTGGTGCATACGTTTGGAATATATGTTCATCATTATAATTACTTATTTTATCTGAAAGCATTGATTATATCTGGAATATATGTTCAGCATTGTCATTACACATTTTGTATATCTGAAGCATTCATGCTGACTGCTATATAATTAAATGTAATTAAGTGTTAGCAGTATTGAAGTGAAAGAAGGCACATGATGTGGGAGGGGTAAGTGGATGTTGTAAAGGGGCAGTTGAAGGTTGAGTTACGAGATCAACGTTATCACCCACTTACCCCTGGTTATCACCAGGTGTGCCATTTTCAACTGTTTCCTGTTGGTAGGTGACCAAAGGGTTTCCTGCTCTCGTACATAATGTTTGTACGTGCCATGTCATTGCTGGGGCTCAAGAAGTGGAATGTCCACAATTGTTGTAGTTGAAAACCAAAAAATGTATTTTTAATATTTTATTCCGTTTTCATGTTCCAGATTAAAAGACAGGTACAAAAAACATTAACAAATGTGGAAAGAAATCAGGATCCTAATAACTAATTTGCAAGAACAGCTTTTTGCACTCAGTAAGCCACACCTGGGCCTATTGGCCATTATCTCATCCTGTAGAGGGAGACAAACTTAAACTAAACACTAAAATGACACGCAGGGTAAACAGTCATTGGAATAACTTATTGACAGGCTCAGCCCACTACCACATCCATTAAAATATTTGAATAGCCAATGTTAAATATGTAGGCTACGATTATGATGCTAACTTGGTTTGAAATCCCAGACAGAATCAACATGTCTTCTACCCCCCAAAAAACACAAAAATAAAGACATTTTGATGCTTGCATTCCAATTCATTTTCATCTAACAATATATAAATATACGTTTTTAGTTTTTTTAATCATCTGAACTACATGAAAGAGATGACATCTCAGAGTGATTGGAGAAAAGGCAGAAATTGAATAAAGTGTTTGAACAAGGCTGACTCAGTGACTCATTTCTTTTTTGCATCTTAATCATTTTGTCATCATCTCCATTAAAACAAATCCAATCCGTTTTGTCACTCAACCATGTACACAAGTGCACCAGTGGGTGAAAGTCTTGTTTGCAGTTCCAAGAAGCATAGCAGTTTAACAATAAGACAAGTTACACATCTGTTACACAACACAATGCACAGTATACACCGACTAAATATCACTGTGCTTCATCATTTGAGAAGAGGGCTCTCTGGGGAGAACGCTCAGAATTTCTGTTGCTTTATTCCTTGGTTCTCCTGATCTTTGGTTCAGGCCCTCACTCATTCTGGGGTTCCACCTGGGGTTAAAAAGTGGGTCATGTTAATGAATATGAAACCATGATACCAAGCATTGTAACTAGCTACTAGCCTGACTTTGTCATACTCATAATTCTAGTCAGAATATGAGTCTGAGAACTCTCCGTTGGGCTGTGACTACGGGGCGTGTTTCAAACGAACCTGGAAAACAAATGCCTCTTCGCTCAATTGGATAGATCTACAACCAATCAGAGCAACGTAGTAGCCTATGTTAACTTTGACCGAATCCCGTAGGAAGGACGGCAAGAACATATTTTCCATCGACAAATGCCTTGATTGCGTTTCTCTGTTCCTCTTTCAAAATGAATGCGCTGTCGATGTCTTCTAAAACAGACTCGATGGCAGAATCATAACATCCCAGATTTCCAGCAGTATGTTTGTTCAAAACGAATTCAACTTAAGCGCTCTCTTGTGACGTGGGTGATTACGTTACTGTTGTTCATCTGTCCATCATCGTATAAAGCCCGCCCTGGAAATTTCATTGGTCCGCCCAGATTTGGGTTTTCTGTAGTTGTCCACAATACGAGACCCTCCAGACCCAACTTCCCGACCAAATTTTTTTGTGGGCGGGACGAAGTTGGGCTGGCAGCCAGGCTAACTAGCTACACTACCTACCTAACAATCTCATTGTTTGTTTGTGTTACTGACTTCATACATCTGGCCAATATTTGCCAACATTTCTACAGTGGTCTGAGGTCCAAGTACCACTGCTACCACAACTTGAGAACTACCGGCCTACAGGAAAGTCTCTCCACTTGAGTAAAGGGTATTGTAAAAATGTTTTCTATTCTGAAAGAAAACATACAGTGTATCTTGTGTTGACCTCACTGTAAAGTCTTGCCATTTCCACGCAATATATATAACATTCTGAAAGTCGTTATGCCTCTTTTCACATTAGCAACAAAAAGTAGAACCTATTATGTCCACTATAATAGATTTATATGTGGATTTCAAATGTGGGATAAACTACTGAATGTAACTTGTCATTAACCACCAGGTTAATTTGTTGTTAATCAGCACACCAGGGGAAAACATGTCTCCCTATAGGGTGTTCACCAATAACAGATACTGTATATTCCAAATTAGCGGAGATATTAGCTTTTAACTGAAATTACAAGTTGGGGACATTTTTGGTGTGTCACATTAACCTTCACATTCAGAACTTGATATCTGAAACACCTACAAAAGGACACTGCCATGTACTACCATGTTAAGTCATTTGGATTGCTATGACAATGAAGGAAGAGCAATAAGTAATAGATACATAGGCCACACCCCTGAGAAGGGTACAAATGAGATGTACTTTTACTAAGTAATAGTAAACTGTAAACTTTTACTAAGAATCTGCTTCTGGCTCGCTAGGCTTTGTTTCATAAACTATTCTGAAACTCTACAAACAGCTTTGTGTTGTGTTATTACGAGGGACTTTTTGTATTGAAATATGTGCAGTATGAAATGGGTGCAGTATGAAATATGTGCTGTATTAAATAAAGTACTTTATTTTGACTCATTTACGGATTCACTTACCTATGGTTCGGGGAAGTATCTGCACCAGTGGCCCATAATGTCAATCATAGTCTGTGTAGCAATCTCCTTCTTGTAGTAGATCCTGATCTGATGCTGTGAAAATCTCTCGGGCCTGCAGTATGACACCTGGTAGAGGTTACAGTTGGTTTGAACATGTCTTTCAGTAGAGCCACAGGTGTTCCAGTTCATTCAATGCTGTACATTTAACCATAGAAGTGAGTGGTAGGAGGTTCAATTGACACCAGCATTGGTCTGACCTGGTCTCTGGAGATTGGGACAGCTTTGGTAGGGTTGTCCTTTTTGTAGAAGCGCATTTGGTCAATAGGGTCATCCTCATTCATCCCATAGTCCATGTTGATGTCCTGAAGCAGTTTTACACAGGTAACATGACCTGAGGCAGTTTTACACAGGTAACATGACCTGAGGCAGTTTTACAGAGGTAACATGACCTGAGGCAGTTTTACACAGGTAACATGACCTGAGGCAGTTTTCCACAGGTAACATAACCTGAGGTAGTTTTACACAGGTAACATGACCTGAGGCAGTTTTACACAGGTAACATGACCTGAGGCAGTTTTACACAGGTAACATGAGTTGAGTGATAAAAGACCCAGGTCCTCAGACCTAGAATACTTAAACGTTCTTCCCATCTCAAGGTAATAAATGACATCCAACATTGTTTTAATGAACTCTATGCAAAGAGACAAAATTCCACCAATAAAGACATTTGGAGCAATGCAGTAAACGTCTTCTAATGTTTTTTAAAAGGGACAAAGTCTGGAAACTTACACTGCGTACAAAGTCCTTTGCATCCAGGTTCCAGGCTCTTTCCACTTCACGTGCCCAAACCTCGAACTGGTCCTGGAAATGAGACATTGCTACTCCTCTGGCTTAAAATGAATGATGACCAAACTGAACCCATTACCTTTATACCCCCACACACCTGTGAGACCTCCATTCGAGTGTTGCCAATATACTTGTAGTGACGCCGACAGGTGATGTTCTCTAGAATCTTTCTTGCCTCAGTCAGCTCAGGAGGGGAGTCAGGAGGGGAGTAGAGGATCTGCTCAAACACATGGTCTACATGAGGAGAGAGAGAGGATGAAAAAGAGAGAGAGAGACAGGTTTTGGTTGACCTCTTGTGTTATCCCCGGCACGTTTGAGAAAATGTAACGAGAGCATGAGGCTAATCTGAACCTGTGAGTTTAGTGTAGGCCTCCATGTCATCTATGGTGTCTGACATTCTGAACATTTCCCCCCCAGAGCCTTCAATCTTGATGTGTTCATTTGCTTTGACAAGGGCGTCTGCGATCCTGGAGAGCCAAAGCAAATTGATGGTGACAAGAAAACATTTGAGTCACAATGTAGCAATTACATCTAAGAGTGAACTTTTATTTTACCACTTTGTTCAACCATGGTTGTATTTAAACATGTTCTATAAATATTGATTGATTGAACGGTGGTCTCCACCCTCTCTCTATTTATACATTTGACTTCCCACATGAAGCTGTATGTGAGCCCCTTCTGTACAATACTCACATGAGCTGAATCACTTCAACCACTCTGTGCTGGCAAGCTCGTCTGTGGAGGCAGAATCTGGTGTGGAACATTTCATACAGGTTGTCCACTTCCTATTGAGAGAAACATCAGTACAGTGAACCTTTGGAAGTCATACCCTATTTGGAGATAAAGGGTTTGCCTGGCTACAAGTAGCACCTTGTCTCTGGTACAGATCTGAGACATCTTAACCACATTCCCATCCACCTCCTCATCCACCTCACAGACTCGGGCAAAGTTGATAAAGCGGTCATGGTCAAAGTTACTCTGAAGACCTAGGTAGTAAGAGTCCCTGTATGTTTGACAGAAGAAAATGTATAAGAACATGTTTAGGAATGCCATTTCAAAGACCTATGAACAACTTTGACAAACAAGTGGTTGAAAGCATGACATACCTGGCAAAGTAGTCCCATTTATCAACATCAACACCGTTTCTCTTGTTGGCTATGATTTCGTACAGGAAGGACTTCTTCTCTGGTCTGCCTTTGTAAGCCCACTGGAAACAGCAGAAAGCGATGCTCATTGACCTCTGTGGGGTGTCTTGAGACTGATTATTGGCTAATTAGGCTGACAGTGTGTCTAGCAAAATGGCCAGCTGATAGCCTACACTTGTTTAATTTCCCTTAAATCTTTTGCCTCTTCAGATGTTGTGTTTCACTCTACTTTGAATAAAGTGAGCAATAGATTTGTTCATAGTTCTATAGGTCACTCATTTATGAAAGTTTTGTCTACATCATAGAACATAACTACTAGGCATTAGGTTGATTTAATTGACACAGTGATATGGAGGGCAAACAAAATCTAAAATTCAGAAAGTTGACCAGTGTCATACTGTCATAGAGAGCTACAATCAAACAGAGCTACAGAATGTAAGAGTAAGAGACTATTAATTTTCTATACATGTGCTGTTTTCTTTCGCGTGTGGAAGATAATTTGTGAGTGCTAAGTGGTTGGGTGATAAATTACATTATAATAATAGTCCTAAATGTGTTGCGTCTCCTTGTCTTGTGGTTGCCTTGGTTTCCCCCCTCACTATTGGAGGACTGAGTAAGAATACCCAATTCCACTTCAGAATACCGAGAATCATCCAAAACAACCAACAAACAAATGTTTGTAAAATGTTGATAGTTCCTGTTTTATACAGCTAAAACAGCCTGGGGTCAAAATGACCATGTGTCCTTGACCATGTGTCAAGGACATTGAAAACATATCATCATGTTAATATTGTGTTCACCCAGTTACCCATTAAATGAAGAAAAGCCATTAAATAAGAAGTCAAAATAAGTTATATCAAGCATGCATAAAGAGGCGTTAAACATTTAATGCAATCAAACTGATCCCATTCAATTAAGGGCCATTCAACCCTGTTTTGGCTCATGTTAACTTGTATAATTAACAAGCCTATGTATTCCTGGATAGGAACCTTGTGGTCGAGAGGGGAAGAATTCAGTAGTAGGAGAAGAGAGAGACGCACTCAGGTTTCTAAACGTTTTTCACTCAAGATCACTAAATATTTACCAGTTTGGACAGGATGTGTATTATTATCTTAATAATCATTCAAGTGTTCCTATTTTTGACTAAATGTATTGTAACGAAACTGACTGCTGTCACTGTTACCTTCCCAGGGGTTTTGTCAATCGGTCCAGCAATTTGTTCCTTGATGAAGTCCAGGTCTTCAGGCAGGACCAGACCATGCTGCTCCATCTTCAATTCATTTTTGTCGACAAGGTGGTCAAACATGGCCACGGACGCATCCTCGTGCTGAAGAAAAGAAGATTCTGGTGAACAAAGTGGAACCCATATGCACATACACACGTTTTGCCGACATACACTTGTAAAGACAAATGTATTTTTGTATTCAGTCCTTCACCATGACAACAAAAATACAGAGAAACCAAAGCAGAATGGTTTCCTGCACCTAAATAGTTTAGCATTATGGGACTGGATCCCTGTCCTAACTTGAAATGGGTCACATTTTGTTGTAGGGAATGCAAATATATCTGACCTAAAATAATCGTGCAGCAGTAATTGAAACCATTTTTATAGAAGACCAGATATTTGCAATTGCTTCAGTCATTATGAAACATCTGGGAATCACTGGCTTTAAAAACCTATTCAGTTGACAACAACAGGACGCACACAAATAAAGCCAGTGCATTCCCATAAATGTTTGCCTGTGTATTATAATAAATATTGATTTGGGGGGTTTTGATGGAGAAAGGGAGACGGAACAGTTTTTACCTTCCATTTCCTTCCTGTAGAGACTTTGGGGATAAACATCCCATCAAACAAATGGGAGAAAGGGCCATGTCCTGGTAAAATCAATATGTTGGAGGTACAGAGAGAGAGATTGTTAACTCAAGATGGAAAACATGAGTGTATTTGTGTGTGAGAGAAAGGGGAATAGATATATCTTGAGAAACAACATGAGCTTCCTCACAGGTGAGGAAAACATATTCAAGTCAGAATGAGTCTTGTATGACCCAGTGGGAAAGAGAGTGAGTGAAAACAACATTTCATTCTCAGCACTTTCTGCCACACCTTGAAATGAAACTCTGCAGTTCAGTTCATAGTGAGTGTACAAGGTTGAGTGTGTGTGTTTCCCTCACCCAGGTCGTGGCAGAGGCCAGCGATCTGCACACAGAGGAAGTCTCTGCAAGAGATTTGAAGTTCTGGCTGCCGCTCTTTCAGCTCCCGGACCAGTCTCCCTGCCAGGTGACTCACTCTAGACCGACACACACACACACAACTAGTTAGCAAACAACACCTAAATCGTCCAGTATCATCGCCAAAACATTTGAATGTCCTACCCTATGGAGTGCTCAAAGCGGTTGTGGGTCGCCCCAGGATAGACATAGCAGGCCCCTCCAAGCTGCTTGATGTAGCGAAGTCTCTGGAACTGGGGTGTGTCAATGATGCGGACCAGCAAAGGGTGCATTGGCACAAGCCCATGTATTGGATCGTTGAACACCTGAAAGAGTTGAAACAAAAGAAGGAATAATTATCATCCAACACTTTTATTCATCCCATGTCAATTGTGGTGATGGAATAATAACCGACCTTTGAACAACTCTAAACAACAATGGCCGGGTTTCCCAGATTCGTGAAGAAGCTCTTAACCCTTGTGTTATCTTCGGGTCATTCTGACCCATCAGTCATTGTGACCCACTGTCGTATTGCGACAAATTTACCTCATACAAAAACAAAGTGAAGCATTTTCTTTTAACTGTCGGGCTGTCTCAGACCCCCCACATTGCAATGGTTAAAAGAAAATTATTTTTATTTGTTTTTGTATTGGGTGAAATTGGGTAAACACAACGATGGTTCGTTGTGAACCTTTGGGTCATGTGACCCGAAGGCAGCACGAGGGTTAAGAGCTTCTTCACGAATCTGTGTTGAATGAATTCACGATGTGTGCTGGGAAACATAATGACCCCCAACTCGCAAGCCAGCGTTTCAACCGCAGGAATTTTTCACCTGTAAGAACTTACAGCACTGAACCTGTATGATTAGTCCAGTACTGGCAACCGATCTGTCAACGGAAATACTTTATGTGGCATATGTGGCATGCCCTAGTCATGCCACATATGAAGAGGAGAGCGGATACTGCCATGCTCCAAGTCGCCATCCGAGCAGACCGTCATGGGAGCTCGGAAAATTCCATCTGCTTCGACCAAAAATCTATTCGATTGAAAATCTATTTGAAAAAGGTGTAGCTTTTTCTCCGAAACAAAGACAGGAAGGTAGCAAATGTTTTGCTCCTGTCACGCCATGCCCTGATGTTACGGACACATTTGTATATCTGTACAATTGTGCCCTCTCATTCGTTTTTCAAATGTCCCTCTGTGATTGGCTTGTCAAACCTCAATCGTTGTCACAGTGCGCATGTCCTTGTCCAATCATATGTCTGTCCGTCTCTCTTTCAGGCTTCACTTGTCTTCCGTTCGTTAGTCGACTTGTTACCCAAACCGTGTTTGATCTGTTCTACCATCGGCTGTCCAGCGTGAACGGAAATTTTTTTTTTTCGTTTTTGTTTTCGTGTTTTCCCAGTGCTTCTGTTCTTATATTTACATGTATTCTTTGTTGTTGTTTTACTCGGCTTTACTCGGTATAGTGATTTTTGTTTCGTTTGGTTCATCACCCAGTGACGAGGGGATAGGTAAGCTGCCCATGGATGCCATTACATTAACATCTATGTTACACGAGTGCTACGTGTATTTTAGTTTAGGGATGTTTTTGGTTACGTGGTTAGGGCTTCTTTTGATAAATTAGTCCTACTTTTCTTTGGCACCGTTCGTATTTCCATTGTTCTCTGGAGTGTTTTTGTAAAATAAACATATGTAGCCTATTATTTTAAATTCGGTGTTTGCGGTTTACGTTATGGCTCCCTACACCTAGACGTAAACGAGCTCTACCCGGGGTCTTAACACCTGAGTATAGCATGAGCCAAATCGTGTGCTGGCTGTATAGGGTGTGGTGTTCAATGTAAACACCATTCATTTTATATTGTGTACAAATAAAAATCTAAATTTGAATTACATTTATTCAACATTATTTTAAACGTTATTTTGACAGGGGGTCATACTGAGACCAAGGTCTCTATGGGCTAGGCCAGGCTACTTTATATTGAAAGACAATGTCTGTGGGTTTATATAAACTATTTTATATTGGGGTCTAAACGACTCTGGTTGGTTTCACCATAAATATACATTTAGTCATTTTACATTTAGTCATATACCTAACACAAATAATGTTTACTTGAAATCACTGAAAACTAAATTATACCAGAATCAAATAATGATAGGTAAGCTTTTAAGTATCGATGTGGAATGTACTTGGTATAAAAGCTGCAATTTGTATTAAAGAAAAGTAGGCTATAGATTTTCGTTTAAAACAAGCAAAATCACTGTGACTTTCCTAAAATAATATGATAATCAGTCATTCTTTTGTCAGATTACTTTAATTACATATCTAGGTAATGTTTTAAGAAGAAAAAAGTTAAAATTCTGATTTGATGGTTTATTACAGTGGTAAGTATTATTGTCTGTATTCAATTTAACATACAAGGTAGGCCTTGAATGTTAAATATGCTGGTAGGATGAGGATTAAGCATTTATGCTGAGGACAAAATCCAGTGGCATTTGGAATCGGCAACCCGCAATGACTTGTATTATAAAATCTTTTAATAGAGCTGAACATTTTTCCCACAAAAACCTGGGAGTGATATACTCAATGTTGATGAGAAAGGGTCCATGGTTGGGTTGGTTGTACAGGTGATGGTCTCGGTATAAAACATGGTTGGGTTGGTTGTACAGATGATGGCCTCAGTATAAAACATGGTCAGGTTGGTTGATGATGGTCTCGGTATAAAAGTGGACCAGTGTTCTCTAGCTGCTACTTCTCTTTGCTCTCTTCTTCATTCAGTTTCTTTCTCCCTCCACTTTACAATTATCTAGGCAAATTAATATTTAAAACCTTTATTTTTAACATGTTTGCCTTTAATACAAATCAATTGCAATGTTATTAAATGTAAATTTCCTTGACCATGCTCTGATTTATCCAATGGATTAAAATACCTGCAAATTCAGCATATTTGGTTATACTTACATTGACATTTAGTCATTTAGCAGACACTCTTATCCAGAGCGACTAACACTAAGTACAGGGACATTTCCCCGAGGCAAGTAGGGTGAAGTGCCTTGCCCAAGGACACAACGTCATCGGCACAGCCAGAATCGAACCGGCAACCTTCTGATTACTAGCCAGACTCCCTAACCGACTCCCATATACTCTCCAGTTTAGTTCTCTTCCATCAGATCAAGGGGCAGGGGCGTTGTTAGATCCTTTTTACTGTATAAATCTGCTGTGCCCCAGTAAAATCAAAAGTTTGAGTTTTAACAATTTACTTTATTAGTCAGTATATTAATTTAGATTGATAATCCCGGAAAAAAATAAACCCAATATCCCAATCAACCCTTGTAAATGTGTTTAACCTAAAACACAAACTGATGCACGCAGAATTCCATGTCAGCGCGCTCTTCTGAGCTTGCCAAATAGCCACTGCAGCACACACACAGAAGTCCAGGTGTCGGACTCGGTACACAAGTCAGAATTGAGGTAGGCTAAGAAAACATTACAAAACTAAAGATAGTTTCTAAATGAGAGGCCTACCGATCATCTTATTTTGACTAAAACATAAAAACAATATGACATTGTTCATCGTTTGTAGCCTCCTGTGTGCCATCGTTTACCTACCTGCATATTCTGACTTTAAAGACGAAGATTGTGATATTTCTCTACTCAATCTTATTCCTTTGTCTCTTTTATTTCCATCACCACCCTCTCATTTCAACATCACATCCAGACAGCCTCTAATTCATCTTTCTGTTGCTATTGAAACAAACTTCACGTAGACCTATGGGGGTTTCTACATACAATATTGCACAGCATCTTTACCTATTAATAAAAAAAAAAAATACTAAAACATGATCATTGCATAAGACTCCTCTCAACACACTATTGGATTGTCTTCTTTACGCTAAAACTGTCAAGATCCTTCTTAAGAAAGAAGGCTATATTTACCTTTCCCTGCACATTGAACTGGCAGTCAATCGTGTTCGGCTTGTCCGGAGCCTGGTCAGCCAGAGTTGAGCATTTGGAGCAAATCATTTTGAGGAATGAAATAAAACGGCACTAGTGAACTGATGTGATGAGGTAACTGATTTTCTGACTAACGCCAGGTAGAGATGTAAGTGTGCTTTTATGCAGTAATGAGGACGACACTCCCATCTGCGGACGATCATTAGCCAACACCTCCGAATGTCTTTGAATACCATTTTAAGTAATCCGTAAATATTAAATTGTTTACTGTTCTTTGATACATGCTACAAACATAACATAATTCATTTCTTTCAAGAATGGTTACAATGTATTGCAATGTCATTAATAGTAGGCCATGGATTAAAGAAACTTTATTTTCCATTGGCCTAAACAAAAGATTGGACGGGGCAGGATGGGCGCAGGAGACGGTGGAGACGCCGTGCACAACCCAGGAAGCGGCAGCCAGGACTCCTTTTGGACGGGGCGGCACGGTGGCGCCTGGGAGCGCGGACACAGAGGCGCCTGGGAGCGCGGACACAGAGGCGCCTGGGAGCGCGGACACAGAGGCACCTGGGAGCGCGGACACAGAGGCGCCTGGGAGCGCGGACACAGAGGCACCTGGGAGCACGGACACAGAGGCGCCTGGGAGCGTGGACGAGGGGGCGCTTGGGAGTGCGGACACAGGGGCGGGGGATGGTGGCGGCCAGAAGTCCTCGGGAGGAGTAGGCAGTGGCCAGAAGTCCTCGGGAGGAGTAGGCAGTGGCCAGAAGTCCTCGGGAGGAGTAGGCAGTGGCCAGAAGTCCTCGGGAGGAGTAGGCAGTGGCCAGAAGTCCTCGGGCGGAGAAGGTGGCGGCCAGAAGTCTCGGCAGGGACAGCCTCAGTCGTCTGCATACTGGGCGGCGGCATTGGAACAGGACAGGACAGAGGCAGGGGCACAGGACAGGACCGGGTCGGGGCACAGGACGGGACTATGTCTGGGTACTGGTGGCAGGCAGCCGAGACTCCCCGGCAGGAACAGCCTCGGTGGTCTGGGTGCTGGGCGGCTCAACCTCGGTTGGTCAGCATCTGATTTCCCAGAAGTCATTGCAAGAACACGCATCTCAAATCATTCTCCATCTTCTCGCAAGTCGCAAGACGCTTGGCAAGAACGTTCTTCTCAAGAACGCAAGTAAGTTTTGTTAGGGTTAGGGTTAGGTGTGTTTGTGTTTTAGATGTGTGTGTGTGCTTGGCCCTTGACTGGCTGGGGCTCCTCGTTGTCGTCGGCGACCACTATGACAATGTCAGGGTAGTACTGCCGTATGCTGTCAATCAAGTCCTGTAATTTATCATAGCGCAGGAAGGTCTTGGTAGCGATGGTGACAAGGGAACTGATACTGGGAAGAAATGAAACCGTTTATACAAAAATAGGTTGATTCCACTCTAAAAACGAAACATTTATTTTGACCCTGTTTAATTTCAGACAAACAACTGTATAACACACCTTCTTCTTTGAAGGCTGGTTTCACGAGTTTTGGGGTGATGACATGTCCAACAGTGATTGTAAAGACTGAGTGGTGTCCATGGGTTTCCATCTGAACTGGAAGAGCACAGGATATGGTCACTATGGATACAAACACTTATTAATCTTAACGTCTTTGTCACATCACAACAGTAGAAAAACAAAAGACGTATTTTCCATTCTGTCTTAAACAGGAATTCATTATTCCCAATCTATGTGTGTGTTGTACTGGATTCAAATGAATTTGTTTCATTTGAAGTCAGGTGGCTGAGCGGTTAGGTAATCGGGCTAGTAATCTGAAGGTTGCCAGTTCAATTCCTGGCTGTGCCAAATGACGTTGTGTCCTTGGGCAAGGCACTTCACCCTACTTGCCTCGGGGGAATGTCCCTGTACTTACTGTAAGTCGCTCTGGATAAGAGCGTCTGCTAAATGACAATGTAAATGTTTGTTTCACTTAGCGTCGGTACTACAGTATAGATAGTGAGATGCAAACCGGTTGCTGCAACAAACACAGCCTCCAGATAAGTGTATGGGTAAACACAGAGCCGTCACAGGGGCAGTGCGACACCCTGTGCAAACTTAACATGCTGTTAGCACCCACAAACAGGGTGCATATCCTGTTCAATAAGCCCTGTTTATTGACATACACTGTGATGCACGCCCAAGAATCACTTTCAACCTGCACAGTGACTTTCCATAATTCCAACAGCTACATATCCTGTGCGTGCGTGTGTTCTTGAGTGCCTTGCTGTGTGTGTGTTAAATGTGAACGTACACCCTGTATCCGTGGAGTTGATAAACATGCCAAAATAGATAGGATGAAAGGTTTAGGAAAAAAAATACTGAAAGTAGAAAAGAAAAACAACTTTGTGATTGCAAACCATAAGAAAACTTTGGGAAGATGACTTTGGGGAAGCAATGACAGAGGGTCAATGGGAAGCAGCACTTGATCTAGTACACACCTCCCCTCCTTGTGCCAGACACGGCCTAATTCAACTTAAAATCCTCCTTAGAGTGTACTGGACCAGGGCTAAATTGGCCAAGATTTTTCCTAGTGTTGACCCTGCGTGTCCCTGCTGTAAAAGTCGCCCAGCCGACCACATACATATGTTCTGGTCTTGCCCTTTTCTCAGGACATTTGGGCCAGACACATTTCAGGCCTACTGCAGCATGTTTGGTATACACATCCCTCCAAAACCAATATGTGCCATATTTGGTTTCACAGAAGAAACTCAATCTCTTAAAGGCAGGGCCTATGCTGTCATAGCATTCACCTCTTTGCTTGCTAGACGTCAGATATTACTCCTGTGGAAAGATCAATCACCACCCACATTCAGTAGATGGATGAGACATTATGTTTTTCCTGAAACTGGAGAAAATTAGATACACACCGGATGGTTCCATACAGAGTTTTGAGAGAACTTGGACCTCTTTCTTGACGTACTTTGAGAGCTTACAAACTCCTTTACACGAAACAGACTAGATGCTGATGCCCCCACCATCAATGTGTTAAAAGAAAACTCTGAAGCTCAGACACTGCAGGGGGTTTTCATAGCTGTTTGAAAATGTAAATGCCCTCTAAACTTGCAACACGGAAGACAATTTCCAAGAGAATCCAAACCCATCAAAAGACAGCGGGCAAACAATGTCTTGGCAAGAGAGAACGTCGTGGCTAAACAGCATTCCTTGAATCTAACCACTTCATTGACATTTAGTCATTTAGCAGACGCTCTTATCCAGAGCGACATTCCCCCGAGGCAAGTAGGGTGAAGTGCCTTGCCCAAGGACACAAAGTCATTTTTGCACGGCCAGGGATCGAACTGGCAACCTTCCGATTAACAGCCCGATTCCCATCTGACTCCCTATCATCAACGTCAACACTAGAACTATGCCTTTCTGATACTTGATCTTCTGCTGTACTTTCTACACACAAGGGCAAATTTGTCCTTCAACCAAAATCACTTGATGTTGTTGGAACTCGTTTACAGTCCCAGTGTGCTGCAACTTTACAGACTTGTTGACTCTCTCTCCACCCTTCCACCTCCACCTCCCAACAGTCACCCAAAATACAGCACATGACTTTGGGTTGTATGACTTTCGATGGTTTAGTGCGCGACGGCTCTTTGGTCACCAAGCCATCAAGTATGCCGTGGAGAAGGTTATGGGTGGGGTTGGAATGATGGGTGGCACATGAGAGCAGTTCCAAAATCTCTGTCTTTCATGTCAAAAGGTACTGTGCAACGTGGATGGATTGTTTTCATGGATTGCAGTTCTTCACCCATTGTCTCTGCTCAAACTTGATGTCTATCTGGCGAGCATGATATATTTTACTTGAGGTTTAACAAAATATTAATTTCTGATGTAGCTGACGGTATTTTTTATGGACTCACGTATGTCTGCTGTCCTGGGGTGGAACACAGTGTTTGTGTAGGTGACAAACTGAAGCTGTCGGTTCAAATTCGGAAGATGTCTACTGGACATGCTTATGTGCATTTGCCCCGCCCCTGTGATGAAAACTGCATCCACTGTGGCAGCCACATCAAACGTACCCATGGTGGCAGTCAAATTCACCTATGAGAAAGCACCATGGTGATAAAATGCAAAATAAATGGAAAGTGATCAAGTCCAAACAGGGAAGTGATGCTGATCATACAGCACTTCCTAAAACCAAATTATACAACAAACAGAAAGAACTAGAACCTACCATGTATATGTCTTTAGGCAGTTCCTTCAGACCCAGCCCTTTGGGAAGATCAATAGTGAAAATCGTATTTATTCTAGAGAAAGAGACTCTTTCTTTATCCTCAAACCAAACTCATTATTATTCCTTCAGATGGAAGTCAACAGCACTTTAATGGCTGCAGAAGCTCTCTATTGTATGGTTTATTATCTGCTCTTACCAGGGATGATGATAGTCTTGAGGGGTCGTACCTCCAGTCCCTGAGTAGGGTACTGAAGAGGACTGTTAGCCTCTGCTATGATAAGAAGGTCCAGAGCGCTGGAGGACCTAGAGTTGTAATGGGGATGTACGAAAGCATCAATCACACGTAACAGTTACCTTCCATCAAATTCATATGGTTCAATTTGACAGCGGGAATTTACAAGGAATAGTGGATTTTTTTTTTCATGCGATGGAAACTGGAAGCGAGTGTGCATTGTAAGTGTTTGTGTGTAGGCCTGCATAACCATCCAATTAAATGCTGACATTTCTACCTTTGTCGATGATGACGTCTGTGTTTTTGTTTTGGAGTCAGGGTGGGGGCCAGGGGTGAATATTTCTGTGTGTACTGTTTTAATACCTCTTCTGGAAATGTCACACTAGTGACACGGTTAAAAGCAGGTGTTATCCTTGGGCCACAGTCACACAGCCGAGAGACAGATGCAGAAAATTGTTTTTTAATGATATAAAGGATAAAAATGTCCAAATACTAAAAACAATGTAAATGTCTCGTAGCCTATGGCTACTTTGGCGTATGTCCCCTCCGATCCAAGAACGCCGTCGGCTCCGCGCAGCACCGCTCCCCTCTTCCCTTAGACCACCGCCTGCAGTGCGTAGGCCTGCCTGGACAACAATAATAATTGGCTACTTTTGGTTCGCACAGTGACAAGTAACTGTGTAGGGGAGATTCAAGTACTTCCCTTTACGTTCAGCGGACGAGCCGTGGTTGTGCCTCCGGAGTCCGAATGGGAGCAGCGGAATTTTGATCGTCGCTTCTCTGTGCTCCTGCGTGTGTCCCCGTAGAATTCCTTCCTTCTGTTCAATCTCCGCTCCTTTTTGAAGGAGTTCCTCTCATTGGTTGGCCAATCAGTTGGGGATCATTTAACAGTGATGGGCTGCGTCCCTGTCAGCTGGGGAGTTCCCTCCCCCCGTCCTTGATGTCAAACAGCACACACAACACCATGCACACAATCACAGCAAACAATATGAAAACACCACAGCAAACAATAGTCAAAACCAAACTAAAATAACAGACAACATAGGCTGGCCAACTGACATCTGTGACACTTCCCCCCCCCCGTTTCTTTTGTTGTCGTCCCGACAGCAGGCCATATCTACTCTCCATACCTGTGGGGTTTCTGTCCTCTGCCTGGTCGTTGTGACCGTCTTAATACCTGTCCTTGCTCTGGCACTTCCTCCTGGACTAGGGGTAACCTTACTTCCTCTCCAACTACTGCATCAGGAACACCTGTTCTTGCATGAGGGGATACCACTCTTGGGGGCAAAAACAAAGGCATGAATAAAGGTCTACTTATTGTCCCATTTCCTTCGACCATACCTGGCCCTGCTGCTTCCTCAGATATAGCAGCTGGTTCTGAGGCAATTGTGCAGAGCATCAAGTTGTTACGATGGGTGATTCTTTCTGGGCCCTGCTGTCCTTCTGGTTTGATCCGGTACACCGGTTGACCAGGTTGGATCTGTGCCACCACAACGAATGGTTTGATCTGCCAACGTGGGGCCAGTTTGTCCTGATCGTGCCTACGAAAGTTACGAAGTAACACTCGCTCTCCTGGCAGAAGGGACATCCGTTTTGTTGTGCGGTCGTACCTGTCTTTATCCCGTTGTTGTTGTTTCTTTGCGTGGTCTGCCACATGGTTGTAGGCTTGCAAAAGTATTTGATGGTGGTGGTGGTGAACCCACCCCTCCAGATTGTATCTCCTTTCCTGGTGCGGTGCTCCTGTCACCACTTCCACCGGTAACCTGGCGTGGCGGCCATGCAACACAAAGTGAGGGGTTAAACCTGTAGTACTGTGAATGGTGTTATTATAAGCTTGTAGTAGAGCCGGGAGATGATCCGGCCAGTGTGGTTTCCTGTCATCCTCTAAAGTTGCTAGAAGGGACAGTAATGTCTGGTTAAACCGTTCACATGCTCCATTACCCTGAGGGTGATAGGGGGTGGTACGAGTCTTCGTACAACCATACAAGGAGCAGAACTGGGCCATGAGCTGGGATTCGAAAGCTGGGCCACGGTCAGATAAGATTCTCTCTGGACATCCCCAGGTCTGAATAACTGTTCGCCACAAAGCCTGGACTGTGGTCCCCGCCATTTGGTCCCTAGTTGGCACTGCCCATCCAAATCTTGAAGAAAGGTCAGTCATGACTAGGATATAGGGATAACGATCGTTAGGTCTCCCAAGGGATAAGTAGTCAATGACTATTGTTTCTAAGGGGTAGGAGCTCACAATAGGCACCAGCGGTGCCCTTACCTCTGGCCTTGCCTTGCTGTAGGTACATTGTGGGCAGCGTGCTGCCCAGTTCTTGATGTCATCGCCAAGTCGGGGCCAAAAGAAAGTTCTCCGCAGGGCCGCCTCAGTCCGAGTTGTGCTCATGTGTCCTGTAGCAGCATGGTACTTTTCCCACAAAGAAAAAGTGCAGGCGGGGGGCACCACAATCTGTGCCCGCCATTCTCCAGTGTGTCTTTCCTTAATGTTCCTACACAAAACCCCATCAGTTATTTGTAGCCTTACCCAGTGTCGCAACAGCCTCTTTGCTAGTGGGGCGGCCATCCTCCTCTCCAATGCATCTGGTTTTGTGCCCTTTTTGAGCCAACCGCAGACTAGTTTCAAGGTGGGGTCTGCTTGTTGGTGAGCCTCCCAGGTTTCATCCGGTTGGTCGGCTTGTGTCAAGGGGTCCACCATTTGAGCCTCGGTTACTCCCACCATCACTGCTCCTTCGCTCGTGTCTTCTCCAAATGGCAGCCTGGATAGAACATCTGCATTTTTGTTAGCCACACCAGGACGATACTTGATACAGAACTGGAAATTTGCCGGCTGTCCAACCCATCTTTGTTCAACTGCTCCCAGTTGGGCCGAGTCGAGATGCACCAAGGGGTTGTCATCTATGAAGCATGTGAAGTTTGCCCCCCAGAGGTAATCCTTAAACTTCTCAGTTACTGCCCATTTGAGCGCCAAAAGTTCAAGCTTAAACAAGCTGTAGTTGTGATCATTTCTTTCGGTTACGTGTAGGCTCCTACTAGCAAAAGCGATCACCCTTTCCTTTCCATCCTGTACCTGTGACAGAACTGCACCTAAACCCCCCAGGCTGGCATCTGTATAGAGATTGAAAGGCTGATTAAAATCTGCAAAGGCCAGAATAGGGGCAGTAGTAAGGGCTTGTTTTAGTTGCTCAAAAGCAGACTGGCAGTCCGCTGACCAGATGATGGACTTTGTTCTCTTTCCCAATGTAGCAGTCCCAACTAAAAGTGCGTGCAGGGGGGCAGCCACTTTAGCAAATGCTGAAATAAACCTCCTGTAATACCCCGCTAACCCTAAGAATGATCTTACTTCCTTAACTGTGGATGGTGGAGGCCAATTCTGTACTGCTGAAATTTTGTCTGGGTCTGTTGATATCCCCTGTTCGCTAACAATGTGGCCTAGGTACTTGACCTTCCTTTGGAGAAGCTTGCATTTTCGCGGTTGAAGCTTGAGGCCATGTCTATCCAGTTTTTCGAACACCTGTTCTAAGTGAGTGAGATGAGAGTCAAAGTCAGGGGAGAAAACCAGTACATCGTCCAAATAGATGAGTAGCGTATCGTTCACCATTCCCCCTAAACATCTCTGCATAAGCCGCTGGAATGTTGCAGGTGCGTTGCAGAGACCAAAAGGCATCCTATCAACCTATTGACCTTATAGAATACCATTTGATCTAAAGTTTATATAAGGCAGGGTTTTAGGGTTGTTCTGTATCACTCTGGTGAACGACCTGTGGCTAGCACCTCCTTCGTTATGACTGATCACAAAGTACTTTGTTAATTCATGATTTGTACAAGCAAAATACATTTATTGTAACCGCCATCTCTTGACTTTTCAAATTTACACAGTGCCGCTAGAATTTTTCCATATCACTACTCCAGTGTCCAACATACTTTGTAAGAGGGTTCTCAGATCAGCAAAAAGACTTGGGGGTACGGGGCGGTACCTTTCTCTGCTAGGGGCAGCTGTTCCAGTGGGGATTTGGTGTAGCACTGCATCTGTCCGGCCAAAGAGAGTGTCCATCTTTTGTTGTTGTTCAGCAGTCAGGTTCTCCCCTTGGAGGGAGTGCACTGGGATTCCAGTGGGCTCCACCCCCTGCACCGTTCGTACGTCCACTTCCACCGTTCCTGGGGATGAAGGTCGAAGCACTAGCTCCCTTTCACCTCTGACCTGCTGGGGGTCAATTTGGTAACCATTGCAATGTGGGGGGTCTGAGACAGCCCGACAGTTAAAAGAAAATGCTTCACTTTGTTTTTGTATGAGGTAAATTTGTCGCAATACGACAGTGGGTCACAATGACTGATGGGTCAGAATGACCCGAAGATAACACAAGGGTTAAGATGATGCAGATGATGCAGTTCAGCTTCCACACTGCCTCTTTTGTGTCACTCACACATTTTTGAAATTCATTTCAGCTTGCGGGTATTTTCTCATTTCTCACTTTTATACTTTTTAAAATATAAAGGTTTTTGTGCAAATTATTCTCCCTTTAAAAGTAATGGTAAATCCTTTCAAATCATTGTTGGAATGCTGCTCCAGCCCCTTTCAAAAATACCTTTCGGTTGCTTTGAAGCTTCAGCTTATAACTTTCTATTAAATTTTCACTATTTTCAGCTTTTTTAGCATGGTCAGCTATCCCCATTCAGGTTTTCAGCATTCTCACTGCTGTTTCGCAGGAACAGCCTTTTCTAGTTATTATTATTATTCTTTTTGCCCCCCTAAAACTCAGTCTATATTTGGCCTACATAGACAACCTAGGTGTCAAAAGTTTCGTCTTGGTAGCGATTGAGTTGCTTCTATTGGGATTTACGTTCCGTTGCATGGTTTAGGCTCAAGTTAAGTTTTTCTGGCGAAAAGTGAAGCTAACGGTGGCTAATTTGCTAGCCACAGTCACTGACGTTACTAACGTCACTACGTCACTAACGTCACGAAAACACACGTGACTACCTGTAGCAGAACATTCGTTTCGCATCTGTTAACTTGGGGGATAGCTAGGCTAACTATAGCTTTACTGCAAGGCAGCTGCAGAAACGCCACAAGCAAAGAGGCCAGGGTGACTATTTACTAATTTTACTTTGTGATGTGAAACAATTGTGAAATGTAATGTACAATATTAGCTGATATTATTAAGGCAGTAGGCCCACATCTACTTTCGGAAACGGTAGTCTACTATTTCACTGAAGCATTAGCATGACATGACCTCTGTTGCCCGGGCAACACATACTACAGTGGTCTATGATGCATCTGTTTTCAATCGTTAAAATAAACATTCCTCACAAATACATTTTCGTTGTAGGATTTATTGGGTGTGCTCAAGCCTTCGGCGAGAGCACAACCTTTGTTCTCTCACATATATATTTGGGTGTGCTCAAGCCTTCGGCGAGAGCACAACCTTTGTTCTCTCACATATCGTTACCTCAGAATAATAAGGTTCTATCTGCGTTCAGGTCAGTTTTGAGATATTGAGGTTTAAAGTTTTAGCATTACAAATAGCAAAACTGACAAATGGAGCACATTTCTTTATAGCACCAGAGTTACATACACCTTACATGTATTTTACATCTGAGATACCAAAATTCTACATGAATTGTAAATTAGGGTTTTTGAAACAGGTCAATTGTAGATAGAACCTTATAGTTCTAAAAACTAACAGCCGCCTTGGAATTATAAGGTTCTATCTTAAAAGACTGAAAAAGTAACAATGATTATCAAATAAGTTTAACAATTTACTTATACATACTGTTGGGATGTTCAATTTATATAATAAAAAGTGTATTTTTATTGGTTAATATGTTAAATCTTCATGCATTCATGCACTTACTGCTATAACACTATCTTTCCAGTGCGTCATTTTTCCTTTCATCTTTCTTATTCAAGATAACAGTAATTTAATAATGTTAAATGTAAATGAATGATTTAAAACATACATGGTCTGATGAAGGTCAGGTCCTTCAGTTTATCAAAGTATTTTCAGTAGAAAACCAAAACGAGTTGAAAGAATATTTAAAATCAGTCTTTATTTTTTTAGTTTATCAAATCATTTTCAAACAATTTAAATGTAAAATTCATCATACATCACACATGGCAATACTGACACTCATTCAGATAAAACTGATCAGAAATGTTTTGCTTATGAACAAGGTATTTCAAACTCAAGACTGGTTACTTAAAATCGAACTTATTTGAGATGCTGCTCCTTGCAATGAAAATAATTTAATGCAATAAAAATATACATAGTATCTCTTACTATACACATACATCACATACTTACATCACATACTATTCACTTTATAATCAACACACAGCCCATGTTGGCAACATTAAGGCCTATTGGACAATTATTTATTCAACATATCAATGAATTTCCAACCCATGACATCCATACATCTATACATCTATACATCTATACATACATACATACATCTGTACATCTATACATACATCCATACATACATCTATACATACATACATTTTGCTCATTTCTTCATTATTGTATGGTAATACTCTTTATCTGCAAGTGGCATGAATCTAAACATTGACTCTAGATCATTCATCTTGACCTCTGGGATGTGGCTCTGTTTTGGGAGCATCCTTGGCTTGGGTAGGGTGCATGTAGGCGCCAAGTTTGGTTTCCTGGTTTTACTTGGTCCTCTAAGGTTTACTGCTACCTCTAATGCCTGTGCATGTGATGTTTTGTAGTGAAGTGTATATGGGCACTGATCAAATACGAGCTGACACACTGCAGAAAATGGCACCTGTTTGTACTTGAACAGTTTGGAACATGAGTGAAAGTCATAGAAATCTGACTCTCTCATCTGTATAACTCTGTATGGGTTGTTCCTGTTTACTTTGAGTAACACACGCAATAATGACACGGGAGAGTAGAATTCAGATAATGCCATTGCCTTCTCAATTTGACTGTGCATGTTATCTACCTCTTGTACAGCAGAATGACCTGGGGTAGAGTACTTCATTGTTATCTGGTGAATCTTAGAATTCCTTGTCAAGAATTCTGCCATAGCAAACGCTATTATGGAGTTTCTGTTTTGGGGCACACAGCTGTCACTCCATGTAATTATGCTCGTGGCATATGGGTGGTCAAGAATAATTTCGTCGAAAATTTTAACAAGTGCACTAGCAATGTCGTTAGCCCCTCTGCCTGACATTCCCTCTGTCCATATCGCACAATAGCCTTTCTTTGAGAGAGAGCTATGAGCTGTAAGATTGTACACGTTCAGTTTTCGTTTGTAGAAAAATGAACTGATCTCTGCACGTGGACAAGTTATAACATTCTGAAGGTCAAAACACACTACTAATGTGTTTTCAGCATCCCTGTCTGCCTGTCGCTCTTGGCGCATTGCAGTTTTGTCGGTAATGTGTTTCCTCTGTTTGCTATCAGCAACTTCGCTAAGAAGATTCTGTTCGAGAGCTGTCTGATAAGATTCACACTGATCACACCTATCCTTTTTAGGAACGTGAAAACTGAGGTTGAACTCAGAGTTGAAAATGAATCTATAGAAAGACTCCTTTACAGGTGTATTGCCCTCTTCAAGACATTTACGTTTGTACAGATCATACATTCGAGACACATTGAGCGTGGATTCCAGATACTGCCTCTCTGTCCTAGCCCTGCAGTAATGGGATTCAACAACAGGGAAAGACCTGATGTGATCCCGAACCTGCTCTTTTAGTTGAAGATCTATCACACGTTTTGTATGTTTGCCTCTAGAATCAGGTTTTGGCATGCCAGTCGTTTGGTTTTTCTTTAAATGTGTGTTGTAAACTGGCTTCTGACTAATTGCCAGAGTGCCCAGGTAAAATGACTTGCACACTCTAATCCTCTCACCCTCAATATTCAGGTAGTATTTAAATGAGAATGTGCGTTTTCTTTGTGATTCGCAGCATGTTTGCCTTTCTTTCATTGCACATTCTGTTGTCATTGCAATGTAATCATGTTTCCTGTTTTGTGTCAATTTGTAGTAGTCCAAGAAACATTCTTCCCTTTCAGTAGGGGTAACCTTCTGTGCACATTTAAATTTACAAGAGAGGGCACAATTTTTCTGTGATCTTACTTTTTTGGCTGGAACTTTTGTATTGCTTGCATTAGTGTATTCTTTGCCTTCTTGGTGTAGCCTCTTGCGGATATTTGCTTTCCATTTAGATGAATTTGATGGTCTTTTTCTTGTCTTTTTCTTTGGTTCTGTGTCCCCCAGCTCCTCTCCTGCCATGCCCGACTCCTCTGTTGCCCCCAACTCCTCATCCACAGTCTCACCCAGAATGTCTGTTGCCCCCAACTCCTCATCTACAGTCCCACCCAGAATGTCTGTTGCCGCCAACTCCTCCTCCTCCACAGTCCCAGGCTCAGCATCTTGGTCAACATCACCAGTCTGTGGGAAAATTACTGATATTATACCATTGCTGTAATCATATAGCACAATAGAAAATAGATGAGAATCAAGGATAAAATTAAAATCCCTTTAGGCCCATGTATTCCTCCATTATCAGTTCTAGATTACATTAAATTCAACTTTATCGTCATTGCACAAGTAAGGACAACCAGTATGAGATGCAATTTAGCTAGCGTTAGCTAGCGTTAGCTAGCGTGATGCAATTTAGCTAGCGTTAGCTAGCGTTAGCTAGCGTTAGCTAGCGTTAGCTATCTAAGTTGCCTTCGGCATAATCTAAAAGCACGAGAAAGAAATACATTACTTAAATAAATCCCACTGTATGTTAGGGCTTGCCTCAAAATGATGACTAAATTACATGTATGCTACTAAATTAACATTAGCACACTATCTATAGCCTGGTATTATAGATAGCCTATGTAGTGATTATCTCCTCAGCTAATACTGCACAGGAATGGCAATTTCCTCAACAAGAACTGACATTAAAGCGATTTTAAGAAGATAACTCACCTGTTTCTTTGTTAGTTCATCGATGAAATCATTAACCTTTAAATTGCGCGTAAATCTGGCTTTGGTTTTGCTTGACATTTTTCCATCTTCTATTACTGGGGTGAAAAAGACAACCTGGCGCCATAAAGAGACTTCAGAGAGCGAGCGCCTGAGACAGTATTTGATTGGTCCTTCTGTAAATATTCCAAAAGATGATTGGGCCACAGATAGAACCTTATGAAACTCCAAGTCTGAGCGTAACTTTGTAGATAGAACCTTTTAGTTTTGCGAATAAAACACCCAAAATTAATTTTATTTAAAAAAAACACCTTAAATAATGTTCACAAGTTATACCAGAGTAAGACTATGTAAATAACTCAATTTTGACAAAAATGTCAGATAGAACCTTATTATTCTAGGGTAGCGATATATATTTGTGAGAATGCTGTTCAGCATTCTCACTATTGTTTTTCAACTTCTTAGTTCTTCCGCCGTTTTTTGGCCTTTAACTCGTTCTGCATACTTTAACCGATTCCTACAACTTTTGTATCAAAACGTTCAGCTCCTTCAGGAGATGATGGCTATGACTTTTGGTATTTCTCACTTTTATACTTTTTAAGACATTAAGGTTTTTGTGCAAATTATTCTCCCATTAAAAGTAATGGTAAATCCTTTCAAATCATTAAAAAGCTTCCTCCTCTTTCAAACGTAACTACTTCAGCTTACTTTCAGCTAGAGACACCATTCAACCTTTAAAATGTTCACAAGACATTCAGCTATTCCCAAATGATTCAGCTTTTTCAAATGTTCAGCCAATTTTGAATTATGACAGTTTGAAATACATTAAAATGTTTGCTCCTTCTTGATTTTTATGAATGAGCAGCAAGCAGAGTGGCACACTCTGCTGGCTGCTCTTTTTCTGATATTCAACTAATTTGTCAAACAAATTCCTCTAACGTTCATATAGTTTAACTTACAGAAACAAGTTATACCTTAAAATGTAGGAAAAATTGTCCTCTTTCAGCCAATGTAACTACCAAAGAGCTCACATTTACAGATTTTCAGCTATGAGCCTTGAAGCGAGAGCAGCCTTTCAAATTCTCTCACTAACTTCAATGGAGAGGTGAGTAAAATCAGTCAGAGAAAGCAAGAAGGAACAAGATTTTGAAACTGCCGATAGAGTCGTATTTCTGACCGCACAGACATATAAAGGACATCTCTGGTTTCGGCAGAGTCTTGGGTCTCGGAAAATATCCTTATATTTTGGATTGGACGTATAGTTTTGCGTCTAGGTCAACTTGTTTGAGGTGTGGATGCTAGGTAAATGTTCGTTTTTCTCTCTGCCTAGCTCGTTAGCTATCACAGCTGCGCCATCACCGTGGCAACCAAACAAACAAGCACCAGGAAAGCAAAAGGAACACGTTTTTGAAACTGCAGGTAGAGTCGTATTTCTGACTGCACAGACATATAAAGAATATCTCTGGTTTCGGCAGAGTCTTGGGTCTCGGAAAATATCCTTATATTTTGGATTGGATGTACAGTTTTGCGTCTAGGTTATCTTGTTTGAGGTGTGGATTCTAGCTACATTTCTCTTATTCTCTGCCCTCAGCGCGTTAGCAATCATAGCTGCACCATCACCGTAACGGCAGACACGCACCACTCAGTCTCTCACACAGGTGATTGGTACGTTTACTTGACCATGAGAAACACGATTACTAGCAATTGTCGGTTTATGCCAATAATACGATTACTCCGTTTACATGTGTAATTAGTTATGCGATTACTCAATAAACGCGTCTACATGATTCTTTTTTATTAATCGTTGTATGCTCCACGGACAAAACTTGCACCATCATCCTTCTGCAACAAAGTGTCGCCGTGTCTTCCTGTATCGGCTCTACTGCTGTATGTTTCATTCCATCAACACATTGAATCCAACTAAGAAAGCCGAGTAAACGCATAGGCTACATCTGCTACTGCTAATACTATCCCAACTATAATTTAATCTGTTAAAACGATAATATTCTTGTTACGACTAGCTAGCCTACTTCTTCTTCTGTTTAACAGTTCAGCTTTCAGCTTCTCCCACATTGTAGGCTATTTTAGCTCTCAGCTTTGTTAAGATGATGCAGTTCAGCTTCCACACTGCCTCTTTTGTGTGACTCACACATTTTTGAAATTCATTTCAGCTTGCGGGTATTTTCTCATTTCTCACTTTTATACTTTTTAAAATATTAAGGTTTTTGTGCAAATTATTCTCCCTTTAAAAGTAATGGTAAATCTTTTCAAATCATTGTTGGAATGCTGCTCCAGCCCCTTTCAAAAATACCTTTCGGTTGCTTTGAAGCTTCAGCTTATAACTTTCTACAAAATTTTCACTATTTCAGATTTTTTAGCATGGTCAGCTATCCCCATTCAGGTTTTCAGCATTCTCACTGCTGTTTCGCAGGAACAGCCTTTTCTAGTTATTTATTATTGTTTATTTTCGCCCCCCTAAGGATCAGTCAATATTTGGACTACATACACAACGGCGGTGTCAAAAGTTTTGTCTTGGTAGCGATTGAGTTGCTTGTATTTTTATTTACGTTCCGTTGCATGGTTTAGGCTGAAGTTAAGTTTTTGTGGCGAAAAGTGAAGCTAACGGTGGCTAATTTGCTAGCCACAGTCACTGACGTTACTAACGTCACTAACGTCACGAAAACACGCGTGACTACCTGTCGCAGAACATTCGTTTCGCATCTGTTAACTTGGGGGATAGCTAGGCTAACTATAGCTTTACTTCAAGGCAGCTGCAGAAACGCCACAAGCAAAGAGGCCAGGGTGATAACTATTTACTTTGTGATGTGAAACACAATTGTGAAATGTAATGTACAATATTAGCTGATATTATTAAGGAAGTAGGCCCACATCTACTTTCGGAAACGGTTTTCAATCGTTAAAATAAACATTCCTCACAAATAAATTTTCGTTGTAGGATTTATTATGACATTACATTACAAGTAAACGATGTTGTGGGTGAAATGATCATTACCTGTGGTTTCAAACCAGTGTTGCTCACTGCAACGCTGTAGCCTACGCGAGACACTACAAAAACATCTACTGTACACAGCTGTAGGAAGTCAAACGTTGACAGAACATGTTACTCCCCTTACTCAAATCAAAAGTCTATCTAACTACTAACCTTAACTTCATTGCCACAGCCAGGAACGTTAAATCCAATTCAACCAACGCAATCGCTACCAAGACGAACGAACACAGCAGTAGTCTAGTACTGTACCGTAGTAGTACAATTTACCGGGGCAGCTTCTCCACACAGGGCTATATCGCACTTGGCGTTGTTATAGTACTGACAATGATCGCTACCATTATTATGACATTAGATTACAAGTAAACGATTTGTGAGTGAAATTATCATTACCTGTGGTTTCAATCCAGTGTATCACTGCAACGCTGTAGCCTACGCGAGACACTACAAAAACATCTACACAGCTGTAGGAAGTCAAACGGCGACAGAACATGTTCGGCACTCCCCTTACTTAAATCAAAAGTCTATCTAACTACTAACCTGAACTTCATTGCCACAGCCTAAACTTTGTCAATCTGTTCATGAAAATAATTAATTTCAGCCTAAACCGTACAACGGAACGTTAAATCCAATTCAACCAACGCAATCGCTACCGAGACGAACACAGCAGTAGTCTAGTACTGTACCGTAGTAGTACAATTTACCGGGGCAGCTTCTCCACACAGGGCTATATCGCATTTTGCGTTGTTACTGACAATGATCGCTACCAGTGAGCTTTTTATGAATGAGCGATTTTCCACTAAATAAATGTCAAGCTTATTTACGTTTTTGGGGGCATATTTTCAGTTAGCAGATGGTACTGTTTGAATCGCGATTCCATCTTCTACTGCCGGTAACGTCGTAGAATAATCTTCAAAGGGGGTTCTTTATTAATGGGTGTTTGTAAGAGTGGGTGTTGTTCATCCTCATGGATGATGAGCTCTCCCTCACAGCCCACATTGCTGCAGTCTCCCGGTAGTGTAGATTCTCTCTCTACAACATCCGGAAGATCAGGAGATACCTGTCTGAGCATTCCACCTAGTTGCTAGTCCAAGCACTTGTCCTCTCCAAGTTGGACTACTGCAACTCGCTTCTCGCCGGTCTCCCAGCATGCGGTCTCCCAGCATGCCACTGGCTACCCATCACGGCCCGTATCAGATTCAAGACCCTGGTACTGACCTTCCGAGCAGTGAACGGGACTGCACCAGACTACATCCAGTCTCTCCTCCAGCCTTACACCCCCACCCGGCACCTTCGGTCTTCTTCTGACAACCATCTGGTAGTCCCACCTCTCAAGAGCGCCCGCTCCCAACCCAAGCTCTTCTCCTGTCTGGCCCCCCAATGGTGGAATCAACTCCCCACCTCCATCAGAGACACTGAGGGCCTCATGTACTAACGCTTTTGCGCCCACTTCATTTGTTTTGCAATTTGCGCGTAAAAGCATGGCGAGGTATGTACAAACATGCCGCACTGAGGTAAAAGCGCAGACTGCGCTGGTTGCGGGAACTGAAAATGGCAAATTGCGCTTTTCCGTGTCATGCATATGCATTTACGGGAGGGTCTAGGTGAAAGTGGGAGTTTCCCATAAAGAGATGGGAGGGGATGCGTAAAGTGCGCCTATTTATGTATTCTGCGGTATGTACAAAAACCTGTGAAAGCGCACCTCTATTTTGCGGTGAAAATTCTCCGCCTGTTAAAAGCAGGCGTAAACCAGGATGCGCATATGCCTCCTGGTGAAATGGCAGCCGTAACCCGAGCAAGACGAAGACATAGGCCAAAGGATTTTTGCCACAAGGTTCACACTTTTTGAGTTGAGTGAACATAAAATCATTACGCGTTACAGATTAAGCAGCCATGCAATATTACAGTTACTGGAAGAAATCAAAGATTACATCGAATCTCCGACTCAGTGTTCACAATCCATTCCAGCAGTTGTTAAACTCATTACAAATATTGGCATCAGGATCATTCAAACAGTCATCACTGTTTTGACTTTGGTGGCTGATCCATGATGGAAAGAGAGAAGGAGGCCCATTCAATTGCGCGTTTAAATGCTCGCAATGTACGGTATAGTGGGCGGAGAAAGTCGCTGATTACCCGATGACCTGCAGGTTTCGTAAATACGACGTAAACTGAAGTATCACAGCGTGCGCTTTCTGCGTGTTGGCCATACATTTACATTTAGCAGACGCTCTTATCCAGAGCGACTTACAGTAAGTACAGGGACATTCCCATGGCGCGTATAACGCTACGTTTGCAAATGTACGTACATGAGGCCTTGACTGTCTCCCCACCTTCAAGAAAAGGCTAAAGACGCACTTGTTTCGGGAGTACAACGGTACTTCAGAAAGATTTGCTGGATCAGATGTTAGTTCATTTCCTCCAGGAACACAATGACACTTATTGAGGGACTTGTTGCACAGATTTAACTTATTGTACTTGCTGTGACTTATATTATTGTTGCTTGCTTGTTTATGATCATTGACCTATGCACTTTTGTAAAGCTTTCTCTTGGAAGTCGCTTTGAATAAAAGCGTCTGCTAAATGAATACATGTAAATGTAATGTAAGAGTGTATGTGTCTGTGTGTGTCTTACCTGTGTCTTTCCCCCTGTGCTCTCCTGGACCATACTGCGGGACATGGAGGAGGTCACAGCGTAGCATTGGAAGAACCCACCGACTGAGTTACTGACACCCAAAGCCACCAATTCCTATGGGGAATGGGGGGTAGGGGAGAGACATACTACAGTATATATTTGTGTGCAACAGCATGACAGGACAACAAGTATGGCAGAAGAGATGGACCATTTTGGTTAGTAAAACCACTTGGTTTGTAATCATTTTTTTTTTTTTTTGATGAAACCCTAAACTGCAAACCATAATCCACTACATGGTTCTAAGAGAGAGACAGAGAGAGAAAGTTCCAGTCGGTAATGAGGGTAAAGAGAGAAATGAGACAGTGACAGTGTGACTAAGTGTGATGGTACATGCTAAACACAGTCTGACATAAAGGCTGGATGAGTCTGGTTGTGCTGGACCTGTACCCAGGTTACTATGAGCAGTATAAATGACGTAAATGACGTAAAGTTATGCGTATTGCAAGTTTGATCCAGATGTATATAAACTACTTCAAACACCTAGTTTATGTGGAGGGTGCATTCACAGTGCAGGAATTTCCATTCCACTGAAATCCCATTAGATGGTGCTATTTTCACTAGCACTCAAATTGTCTTTTTATGTGTATTTGACTACAAATAAAAATGTCTGTGATAATCTGCATTGTTTACTGAATGATTGTACAAGGAAAACAATAGAAAACATTTATAGTGAAAGATCATAATGGAAATCCCCATGGAGTTACCATCTCTCTGCAACCTTATGCATGAACCTGTGTGTGTGTCTGTGTTTGTGTTGAAGGCTCACCTGGTTACTGTCTACCTTGTAGCCATGTTTGAGGCCAAAGGTTTTGCCCAAGGAAATGACAATGGCATAGCCAATGACAGCTATGGCAAACGCATCGCCTATTAAGTCTGGGAAGAGACTCAAATCAGGGACCACAGGGGCATTCATCCTGGTGGGGGAAGAGGGAAAGGAGAACATGGATGGGAGAAGGGAAAAAGAAAGTCAAAAAGAAACTGACTGCTTGCACTAATACTAATACTATACCTAATATACGGCACCATAATGCACTGTGCTGTTATAAATATAATGTACTGATACTGATTGATACCAAGACTGACAAACATAGACAAGCAACAGTGTATCTCTGTACATATTATCTCCATATTTTGTTTTGAGAGCGTACTCTGACCTTATATTTGGTGACCTTATGACCCATACAGACGCACACTATAAAAACACGCACTAGAACAGTAAGCTGTGTGCTGGTACGGTCTGTT
Organism: Osmerus eperlanus; assembly: GCF_963692335.1. NCBI lineage: Eukaryota > Metazoa > Chordata > Actinopteri > Osmeriformes > Osmeridae > Osmerus > Osmerus eperlanus. The sequence continues at coordinate 7,391,732 of NC_085021.1, forward strand.
TCTACCTTTCTCCAGAATAAAGAGTCCCTGTGCACTCCTACTGTCTAGATCCTTAGAGATAATTCTGACTCAGGCCTCTGTACAACACAGTACAGCATGATAAGGCCAGAACCTGATACTGTATCAATCAGTTTGGATCCACTGAACATATGTACACCCCACATACACACACATCCACACAAACTTACCCGCTGGGTATTTCTCCTACAACACTAATATGATATTGCTCCTTCAGTTTGGTGTAGTATGATATGATTGTTGCCACAATAACCTTTTGGAGAGGCAAAAGGCAAGATGGTCTTCACATGCATGAAGTTGGCATGCAGTTGTGCGTACAAGTATTAGCACATGGTTGGTTGTAATGCTGACATGACGGTCCTCATTTGATATGCTGCGTTGATTGTTATACTGACTAGCCTAATTAGATTTTTTTTCCATCTGCAAGTTTTGTCTATCTTGGGTCAATCAGCTTCAAATCGCGCAAAACACGACAACGCAATAGGCTAATAACCGGCAATAGGCCTAAGCAGAACAAGCAGGTTAAAGATTGATACATATTCAGTAAAACAAAAACAAAAAAGCATAGGCCACAATCATGTTGATCAGCAGTCTATGATAGTACTAGGCTACTTATTACAATACTAAACTTGCAACACGTTTAACAAAACCAATTCTTATAGTAGCCTGTCTGTAGTTTTATCATTCTAAATCGTGGGAGTGACTGAACACCTCTGCTTCCCGGTATAAGAAAAGTCCCTCCCTCTCTTCCTCTCTTATCCAGCGTCCCTCTCTTACCTCATGGAATCTTTTAACCGTTGTCTCAGGGGGGGTTTGTTAGAGTGTGTCCTCTTCCGGGCTCTCGTGTCCAGACAAGGCTCATCCAGAACGTCTCTCTCCACATAAAACTCTTTAGTCCCCTGCGCCACCATGGTCAACCTGTCCTGGTTCTCCTTGACTTTGTCTATCTATAACTACAAGAAAGATTTCTGCGATGAAAGTGAACAGGTCTGTTAAGATGCTTCTCTGTTTCACAGGTGTTTGTCCAGGTTGGTTGTCTGAGAACAGTGAATGGGATGTTGAACACTGTGACTGTAGGTGTGACGGTCTCTCCCCTGTTCTTATGAGGGAAGACACACACACACACATGTATACACCACGCCTCCCCATACAATTGTGAGTATATGTTTTTGTGTGATCTTTTGATGATTGACCTTGGGAAAACTCCAGCATGACTCAGTACACACACATTTATACATAAGTGCATAGATGCATACATATGCAAATTAAAACTCTTATGGACCAATTTTAAAGTCTATATATACAATGATTATAATATAATATGTTTGTCTCAGTTACTATGGGTTTTCTTATATTTGATATTGCCTTTCTTGTCTTTTATTGTCAGATGAACAGAACAACACGGTCAGACTGGGCATTGAAATTCTTGGGACAAGACAACGCAAAGCAACTTTGCATAACATAACATAAGTATTCAGTTTAACATTGATTACATCTATGATAAGCTAAAATATAATAAACCTCCTAAATATACAAAATAATATACAATATACAGTACAGTATACTAAACCTCTAATACACATAATAACCTATACTAACCTTATAAACCTATACTAACCTAGAGACAAGTGGGGTACAATTAGTGCAATATTGCTGATTGTGCAACCAGTAGCTGAAAGTGACAGTGTGTAAAGTGGCTAGTGAGTAGTGTATCAATGTCCGTATCAATGTCCATTCAGAAGCCTGATGGCCCTTGGAAAGAAATTGTTGTCCAGTCTGCGTGTGCGAGACCGAATGCCTCGGTATCGCCTGCCAGAAGGCAACGGGGTAAAAAGACTGAAGAATGGGTGGTGATATGGAAAAATTCTAGCGGCACTGTGTAGATTTGAATAGCCAAGAGATGGCGGTTACAATAAATTTATTTTGCTTGTACAAATCAAGATTTAACAAAGTACTTTGTGATCAGTCTAACGAAGGAGGTGCTAGCCACAGGTCGTTCGCCAGAGTGATGAAGAACAATCACAAACGCTACCTTATATACACGTTAGATCAAATGGCATTCCATAAGGTCAATCCATCAATGTAATCAAGTCTATGATTGGCTTACTCAATTCAGTGAGTAAGCCAGTGACAATCCTTTGTGCGGGCCACTTCAAACAAGTTTTTGATTAACCCCACTCAATGCAACAGGAAGGGTCAGAGCAGCAGATCACAATAACAATACAGTTGAATACGCATTGTCTCTAGACCAACTGTCTCTTCCCCCCAGGTGACAAGAACTCTCTCAGGTCACCCAGACTTCCCGTCTCCTAGTTATAAAACTGCAAATGGCATCTCTACCAAATGTAGTTGACTCTTAATCAACTTTAGACTTCCGTTAAAACACATTCCTCATATATGAAACACACACATTATAACTGTATTCCAAAATTTCCATGACAGTGGTAACAGTCTCTTAGGATCCTGCCAGCTTTCCTGAGGCATTGTGTGTGACAGTAGGGTGTCTTGTAGGGCTGGGAGCTTCCTTCCAATGATGAACTCAGCAGACCGGACCACACTTCGTAGGGCCTTGCGGTCCCTGTCTGTGCAGCTCCCATACCACACTGTGATGCAACCAGTCAGTATGCTCTCTATAGTGCATCTGTAAAAGTTAGCGAGGATGACCGATGTCCATTACATTTAGTCATTGCCAAACTTCTTCAGTCTCCTCAGGAAGACGAGGCGTTTCCGGGCCGCTTGGACCACCTTGTCCATGTGAGCAAACCAGGTGAGGTCATTGCTGATGTTCACCCCGAGGAACCTGAAGCAGCTGACCTTTTCCACTTCGGATCCGTTTCTTGTACCAACTTATCAAGTTGGTTTACTGTCTTACATGTGTATGTACGACAATTACATTCTTACTGTCTTTCAACAAAAATAAACTGAAAAGATTCAAATGAATTTAATAATTACATACAGTATATATCAATAATTATACTGAAATAATTGAAAAAAGTGAGGTCAAAATGAAGACACAAGGAGAAACAAGAACAAACGAAGGACAAACTGTGGACAGAAAACAGTAAAGTAATACTTATCTTTCTTGTACCTGTATGGTACCTTGAAAATAACTTATACGTCCTCCAGCAATTGCAGAAAGTAGTTGTTATGCAATATGGAAGAATATAATATGGAGCTGTGCTGAATTGGACAGACTGTTCAGGGCGAGTTTAGACATCCATAAACTACCTCAGCAAAACTGATCCAAAGTTGTATGCATTTTCAAACACACTAAGACACCAACTGTTGATGCACCTTCTCCAAACAATTTGTTTAACCTCTCAATTTCACATCCATTGATCACAATCTAAATACCTACCTATATATCTTTGAGAGATGTATTGTTTACTGAGGTAAAATATTTGGTATACAGAACATTTTGTTCCGCTTTAGAATTAAGTACTTTCAGTGGTGTGTGGGTTGTTGATTTAGATGTTGCTTTGAGATGTTAGCTTTAGAATTACATATTTAGAAATGTTTTAATGGTCTGTATGTTGTTGGTTTAGATGTTGCTTTGAGGTGTTTGCTGTAGAATTAGAATACTTAGAATTAAGTACTTTCAGTGGTGTGTGGGTTGTTGATTTAGATGTTGCTTTGAGATGTTAGCTTTAGAATTACATATTTAGAAATGTTTTAATGGTCTGTATGTTGTTGGTTTAGATGTTGCTTTGAGGTGTTTGCTGTAGAATTAGAATACTTAGGAATGTTTCATTTTCTGTCAACAGGGATGGTAGGGATGTCAGCACAGAGTGTATATCCTTTCAATTGAATAAAATAAACCATGGTTTATGAAGTCTACACAAAGCAGTACTATTTGTTGTAAACAAAGATGTGGAAGATAATTTAAAAGCACTGGATGTTCGAAATGTGACAATAAGGATGTTACTGTGTTTTTTTGACAATAAGGATGTTACTATTTAGGCATGCCGGTCTGGTATCTTTTTGACAGTACATTATCAGGGGAAAGAATCTCCCCACTTGAAACTGGCCCCCAAATATGGAATTAGCTAAGACTGGTTACCCTGTTTAGAAGCATATAAAGAGTTCTTTGGCCTTAGTTTGGACCCTCCAAACATCTCTCCCAGTCTCTGAGTAACTAGCATTCAAGGTTAGGAAACAATTCTTTCAGGAATTACCTGTTTTATTTAGCCCTGGGGGATCAATAAATTACACTTTACTCTGTCCTAACATGAACTAGTTTTGATACTTGTATTAATGAATGAATGCAATATGAGTAGGCTAAATGCCTGAAAATATCACGAGAAGGGAAAACTTAAAAGGACGTTTAAGTCATAGAGATTAGGTCAATTTTTACACCGGTCTGCCAAATGTATTCGTTTTGATTCAGCTATGAGGCTGCCTCTTGCAGGGGAAATGAGAAGACATCATATTTAATTCTACACTTCACTCGTATTTTCAGTTGTAAATGAGCAGCACAAAAAAAATGCTTTTAAATCTATGTAATCTTTATAAATAATAAGTATGCATTTTAATATAAAATATACAGATATATCAGTTGTAAAAATTTCATTCAAAAACGGACCCCTGTGCAACCGAAGCAAGCAAGCACACCCTACAATTTCCCCAGAAATTGTACCCTCTCTAGTTCGTTTTGATTCAACGATGAGGCTGCCTCTTGCAGGGGAAATGAGAAGACATCTATTTCATTCTACACTTCACTCGTATTTTCAGTTGTAAATGAGCAGCAAAAAAATGCTTTTAAATCTATGTAATCTTTATAAATAATAAGTATGCATTTTTATATAAAATATACAGAAATATCAGTTGTAAAAATGTAATTCAAAAACGGACCCCTGTGCAACCGACGCAAGCAAGCACACCCTACAATTTCCCCAGAAATTGTACCCTCTCTAGTTATTATTTATTTTCGCCCCCCTAAGGATCAGTCAATATTTGGACTACATACACAACGGCGGTGTCAAAAGGTTCGTCTTGGTAGCGATTGAGTTGCTTCTATTGGGATTTACGTTCCGTTGCATGGTTTAAGTGGAAATTAAGTTTTTGTGGCGAAAAGTGAGGCTAACGGTGGCTAACTTGCTAGCCACAGTCAATGACGCTACTTACGTCACCAACGTCACGAAAACTCGCGTGACTACCTCTAGCAGAACATTAGTTTAGCAGCTCGTTAACTTCTGGGAGATAGCTAAGCTAACTGCTTTACTGCAAGGCAGCTGCAGGAACGCCACAAGCAAAGAGGCCAGGGTGATAACTATTTACTAATTTTACTTTGTGATATGACACACAATTGTGACGTGTAATGTACAATATAAGCTGATTTTATTAAGGAAGTACATCTACTTTCGGAAACAGTAGTCTACTATGTCACTGAAGTATTAGCATCATGACATTAGCCTCTGTTGCCCGGGCAACACATACTACAGTGGTCTATGATGCATCTGTTTTCAATCGTTAAAATAAACATTCCTCATAAATACATTTTCGTTGTAGGATTTATTATGACATTACATTACAAGTAAACGATTTGTGGGTGAAATTATCATTACCTGTGGTTTCAAACCAGTGTTGCTCACTGCAACGCTGTAGCCTACGCAAGACACTACAAAAACATCTAGGTTACACAACTGTAGGAAGTCAAACGGCGACAGAACATGTTCGGCACTCCCCTTACTTAAATCAAAAGTCTAACTACGAACCTTAACTTCATTGCCACAGCCTAAACTTTGTCAATCTGTTCATGAAAATAATTAATTTCAGGCTAAACCGTACAACGGAACGTTAAATCAAATTCAACCAACGCAATCGCTACCAAGACGAACACAGCAGTAGTCTACTGTAGACTCACGGTGTTCCGTACAAACTCGGACGTATAGCGACTTCAAATGAGGCTGCAACGGTCAAAAATAAGTAATAAAAGTAAAAGTTGTGTACGGAACACCGTGAGTCTACAGTACTGTACTGTACAATTTACCGAGGCAGCTTCTCCACACGGCTATATCGCACTTGGCGTTGTTACTGACAATGATCGCTACCAGTGATCTTTTTATGAAAGCGATTTTCCACTAAATACATGTCAAGCTTATTTACGTTTTTGAGGGCATATTTTCAGTTAGCAGATGGTACTGTTTGAATCGCGATTCCATCTTCTACTGCCGGTAACGTCGTAGAATAATCTTCAAAGGGGGTTCTTTATTCATGAATGAATGCAATATGAGTAGGCTAAATGCCTTAAAATATCACGAGAAGGGAAAAACTTAAAAGGACGTTTAAGTCATAGAGATTAGGTCAATTTTTACACAGGTCTGCCAAATTTATTCGTTTTGATTCAACGATGAGGCTGCCTCTTGCAGGGGAAATGAGAAGACATCCATTTCATTCTACACTTCACTCGTATTTTCAGTTGTAAATGAGCTGCAAAAAAAATATTTTAAATCTATGTAATCTTTATAAATAATAAGTATGCATTTTTATATAAAATATACAGAAATATCAGTTGTAAAAATGTCATCCAAAAACGGACCCCTGTGCAACCGACGCAAGCAAGCACACCCTACAATTTACCCAGAAATTGTACCCTCTCTAGTTATCTTTACTGTTGCATAGCTTACTCATGTTAAAAAGTATGTAGACCAAACAATTGTGTGTGTATTGTGAACACTGTCTCCTTTTAACGCCAATTTTAAGTATGGGAGATAGTATCGGGGGCCTTTGGCGTTGCATTAACACAGACACACACACACAGGTTATTGTTCACGTGTTGCTTGTGTTTTGTCAGATGGCTAGCGTGTTCTCATCAGTCCTTATACTGGTGATTATTTTGAAAGTGGGCTCACTGTTTGAAGAACTGCCCAAGGTAACTCCTCCCCCTGCCTGTGCACACGCACATTTGTACCTTCTGTTAGTGTTGATTGACAAACATACACACACTAACACACTATTGACTGTCTGTGTGTCCTCCGTCCAATAGGCTGTCCTGACCGTCATTCTGTTCGTAAACCTAAAGGGCATGTTCATGCAGTTCAGAGACATTCCAGTTCTGTGGAAACAGAACAAGGTTGATCTGGTAAGACGCAGTCATTACAGGCTACTTACACCTGTAGAAGGTCTACATTGAAGGACTAGATAGAAATATTATACACCAGGACATCGTTAAGCCACTGATTAATAAACACCTAATAGACTCTCTGTGTGCTTCTCCCGTAGATGGTGTGGGTGGTAACTCTGGTGTGCACCATTCTATTAAACCTGGATTTGGGCCTGCTCGCCTCCATCGTCTTTGCCCTGCTCACTGTCATCTTCAGGAGCCAACTGTGAGTCTAGACCAGCCACCTTCCATGTGTCACCACAGTGCTGTTGTGTCTGCTCAAGTCCTCAGTGTTTGCTCCTTCTTTCTGTTCTCCCAGGCCGAGGTACTCTGTCCTGGGCCACGTCCCCGGGACAGAGCTGTACCTGGACATGGACACCTATGAGGAAGTGAGAGAGAGACACACGGACCCCTATGTTGTCACTGTCAAGTTTATACCATTACACCGGGAAAAGGAATCAGTGTGTCAATATTTAGAATGACCCATAGCCAATCTCCCATTTATCCCTGCAGACTAAAAAGATAGCAGGCATCACCATCTTCCAATCATCCACCGCCCTCTACTATGCTAATGAAGAATTCTACAAGACAGCCCTGGAAGAGAAGGTGTGTGCAAAATGACTCCTTTCATTATCGTACTCTCTCCGGTTCCTCTGACAGCAGACTGTGATGTCTTGTATTACAGAGCGGGATTGACGTCAAGGAGATGCTGACCATGAAGAGGCAGCAGGAAGCAGTGATGGAGCGTGAGAAAAAGAAAGAGGAAAAGAAGTTCAGTGGCAAAGACCAGCCTGACAACATGCAAACAGCCCAGGGGAACGGAATACCCCTGTCCGTTATCGGGGTACCCACCAACGGGCATTTCAACTGGGCTTTCAGGAGAGACAGCATTATCTCTGAAACTGGGACCACCGTGGACATGAACCAGACGATCATCCCTGCAGTAGAGGGAGATGGAGAGGATTGGCGGAGACTGGACACACACACCATCATACTGGACTTCTCCACATCCAGCTTTGCAGACACTGTAACAGTGAAAACACTGAAAAACGTATGTGGGGTGGTTGTGTGTGTGGTTGGTTGAGAAACATTAACTACGAGTCACATTCTGAGGGAGGTGAATATGTAATCTGAATGGATTGACAAAGAGCATGTGACAAATAGAAAAAGAGATATAAAAGGGGAAGAGCAAGTAAGAGAGAGGGTAGCCCCAAAACATATTTGAGACTATTTTGGTTTGGTTTTTGTCCTTAGGTAACATTGTGTTGTCACATTCATAAATGTTGTTGTGCTCAAGGCATACAAAGATTCTGCATGCTTGGAATAGGCTGGCAAATTTAGAATCCTAAATTTGAGAAGAGAGGAAAAAGTGGCAGAGAGGCAAACGATAACATCTTTTTTTCCATCTCCATCTCCTTTTTCTTCTTCCAATAGCTAATCAGAGATTTTGGAGAGCTTGGCGTTGACATGAATATAGCAGGTTGCCAAGGTGAGACATCATCCCACAATACCAGAAAATCTCTGACTCATTCTGAAAGTTAGAGCCAGTCACTAACTAAAGCTGTAAACTGGATCAAGGTCATGTCTCTCCTGGCCTAGATAGCACCATTTTGTACAGAGACCAGCGCTGGTCCAGACCTTTTTAAGCTACACACACGTATTTAACCCTTGTGTTATCTTCGGGTCATTCTGACCCATCCGTCATTGTGACCCACCGTTGTATTGCGACAACTTTACCGCATACAAAAACAAAGTGAATCATTTTCTTTTAACCGTTGGGCTGTCTCAGACCCCCCACATTGCGATAGTTAAAATAAATTATTTGTATTTGTTTTTGTATTGGGTAAAATTGGGTAAACACAACGATGGTTCGTTATGAACCGTTGGGTCATGTGACCCGAAGGCAGCACAAGGGTTAACACTTCAGGCTTTAAAACATGTTACCTATATATATTATCTACTACATTTCCACCTCTAATATGGCCTTTCATCGATGTGTGTGTATGAGCTAACCTCGTTTCCTAATGTTGTCAGTTTGCGTAGTGGAGCAGTTGGAAACCGCAGGCTTGTTTTCTGAGTCCATTCCCAAGAGTCTCCTCTTCCCCACCATTCACGACGCTGTGTTACACAGCCTCAGACTGAGGGGGGGAACAGCCTTGTACAACTATGAGAACCACGAGTATCCACCAGTAAGTACACACACACAAGCAGTAATTGTTTATTATTATACATGTACGTACATGTGGATCAATAAAGAATTTTCAAATTAGTGACACTCACGAGTTTCTAAATGGTCCCCCATTTGTCGTCCCCCCCCCCCCCCCTCTTGTGAGGAGCATGCACCACTATGACACAGTGGTCAGTTGCCATAGAGAGAAACTGAACCATTTAGAGACTGTCTTTTTATGATGAGGTAATAATGAGGTATCACACAACAAGTCTCTGCAGTCCTCCTCCTGTGTATGTGTGAAATAGAGAGAGAGGGAGGGAGGGGGGGAAGCACAAGAGAATGTAGCACGAGATGACTAGAAATCTGTATTTATAGCAAGAGAGAATGTAGCACGGGATGACTAGAAATCTGTATTTAGAACAAGGGAGGAAGAGTAGGGGGGAAGTGAGAGGTTGATTGTGAGGACAAAACTGGGAATGTTTCTGTAAGGCATTTGCGAAAGATTTTTTCATTGTCATTTAGGCCAAGTGATACCTTTGTGTGTCACAATCTTTTGGCAGAAGCGTTTTACCTTTAACGCAATGGATAAATGACTGTCTTTTATATCGACTCCTCCCAATCAGTCTCACCATGAAGATGGTTTGCTCTCTCTTGATAAGTCTGAATATTTATCACTATAAAGAACTGAAGACATACATACTGTACAGCATCACAATATCAAGATGCATGTATCTGTTGCTGTTATTTACATTTATTCATTTATTTTTTACAAACACGAAAAAGATAATTGACTTTTGTGTAAATAAAGATACTTGATTTATAATAATTTTTGTCTTTTATTGCTTGACTCACTAATTGGTACTAATTGCTACTTGGTCAAGAATCAGACCTTACAGTATTTTACTGTCCTCTGGAAAAACAGTACACTAGTGTTACAATTTGTATTTTTGCTGCAATTCATTACTGTAGGAATACAGAGCTGACTGGGCAAAGATGCACCATGGGATGAATGATGCCTGACGATGTAACAGGATATGTGAACTTAAGGTCCCTAAAATGGCTACTGTGCTGGATACCATGGCTTGGATTTTAAGGATTAGATCTCGGGACTTGATGCTGAGCCGTTGCAGGAATTTCCATTTTGGAGGAGCATCAAAACTATCCCCTAAAGATCGTCTTTCCCCTGACATAAACCAGATTTACAGGGGGCTTTCAAAAAAAAGTTTTTAAATACTGGGTGGCAGCTCAATTAGCCAGTATAGTTATCATTCAGCGATATATTACTGGTAGTGACAGTGTTACCCCTTTCTAGTGGTTTTCTGACACACCAGAGTCACACTTGTATAACAAAGAGGATCCTGGCTTTCCAGCTAAAGGATGATTTGACTGGGCTTCCTGTTTACCAACTAGAGCTAGAGAATTCAGAGTTTATTAGGCTAACAACCAGTTAATAATGTTATGTCAATTAGCGGGTGCCTCCACTGAAGATTTACTTAACCAGTGTTTCTGGTAGGAAATTTCTCCCCAGATTTATTCTTAAAGTCTTACGTTCCTTAACTAGTGACAAATCGAGTTTATACAAACTAAAACATTTTACAACCATGTAAGGTGACTTAAATCATAACAACATTTAGTGTTCCCTTGGTTTACTTTTAGAGGATTTAGGTTGAATATTAAAAAAAACAGTCCACCTATCAGACATCAAATGCACATATCAAATCAGAATGAGTGCAAACCTTTTGTTTATATACTTATGAAAATGAATTGAATACATAGGTGCTTGATACTTAACCCTCGTGCTGCCTTCGGGTCACATGACCCAAAGGTTCATAACGAACCATCGTTGTGTTTACCCAATTTTACCCAATACAAAAACAAATACAAATAATTTTCTTTTAACCATTCCAATGTGGGGGTCTGAGACAGCCCGACAGTTAAAAGAAAATGCTTCACTTTGTTTTTGTATGAGGTAAATTTGTCGCAATACGACGGTGGGTCACAATGACTGATGGGTCAGAATGACCCGAAGATAACACAAGGGTTAACAAGTTCTTTTAACAAACTACAAACAATTTCACAGATCAATTACCTTTAGTGTCCAAATGAAATATAAGTTTGTCTCACATGAAAACAATATTACCTTAGACCGTCACACTAACATCTAACCACCAAATAATACATATGTGACAGTTTAAATGAAACAGAATGATACCTTCTTATTCTAACCAAGCTTGGATACTAAATACGTTGGGGCCCAGTCGTCACGTTGGTGCACATCGTAGAATCCAATAGTAGAGCAGCAAAACGTAGCTCCCTCGTCTCCTGTTCTGGAGGAATTCTGGGATACCTCCTCCAAGTGGAAAACTAGTATTGTTAAAATAAATGTTTATTCTAACTTCTGATGGCTTATATGCATAGCTAGAATATAAGCTACACACTCCCCCCACTAAATTGCAGCATGCCCCCATGCTGTCCCATATAGTACCAGAAAACATCCATAGTTTAAATGTTTAAGTGTAAAGGGTTAGCACATCCATACAGGTCCTGCATAAGGCTTGTGGACTACACCACCAGGCGTGTAATTTGGTATAGTTATTAGAAACCTGAGCAGGCCCTACTTTAACTGAATACACAACACAACTCTTAGGAGTGAACATGGTTTCTCTTGTGGGCTCCCCGAAAGTATCATATGTAAACTTTTCATCAGGTTTTCTTGCCCTTTCTGATTTCCTAACTGGGCAAAGGGGATCAGCACTCTCTACATTCAACTCTTTCGGCACAGTTTCTATGTCACTGACAGGACAATCCTCAATTGCTTCAACAGTTACCTCGACATCCTCATTTGCTGGTAATTCAGCAACAGACTCATAAACTTCAGGCTCAGAACTTCGGCCGAATCAGGAACCAGAGAGCGATTCTAGTACGTCAGCAGTAAAGTCAGTGTCTATAGCTGGCGACTCTGTCTCAACTACCGCAGCCTCATCAGGCTCCACAGAAACTAATTCCCGAGCACTCTGTAAACGGACTTCAGTCCCCTCAGGCTCTACAATCTGCCTGTTTTGTTCAAGATAACTCCCAAAGTCAAATTCTGAGTCAGAGCCTGAGGAAACATCAACTATAATATCAGCAATCGGTGGCAGTGTACTGAACTTTTCTTTAGCCCTCCTTTGCCGCATACCTCTGGGGAACACGCAGGTCTGGGGTTACTGTCAGTGCTCAGGCGGACTTCTTGTCCTAAAGGGAGGAGGTGAATTCGGTTCATCACCTTCACTGGTCCATTTCTATCCACTGGTCTCAACCGATATACGGGAAGATCAGACATCTGGGTCTCAACTATGTAAGTCTTGCACTCCAGCGGTCAGCTAGCTTCTGTTTCCCTTCTAAGGCCCAGGTTACGAATGAGGACTCTATCTCGAGGACTCAGATGGTGGTAGCGCACGTTCTGATCAAATCTGTCTTTGTTTGCTTGGTTCATCTTGGCAGCAGTACTCTGGGCCATGTGGTAAGCTGCTTGGAGTTCTTGTTTCAATTTCAATACATACTTGGTGTATGAGGCCGTTGATGTAACATCCGCAGACACACCAAAACACACATCCACCAGTAGTCTTGGTTCCCTTCCAAACATAAGGAAGTAAGGTGAGAATCCAGTGGCTTCGTTTGGAGTACAATTGTAAGCATGTACAAGGTGTGCTATGTGCTGACTCCATTTCTGCTTTTGATTCAGGTCTAATGTCCCTAACATATCCAGAAGTGTCCGGTTTGTGCTGCTGTACAGTTAGCAACACTTCTCCCAGACACAAATCCATTTGTTGAGCGGCTAGCAGTTCACTTTTGCTGAACTTGGGTGACTGGTCTGCCTCTACAGCAGTAGCCTGACAGTAGGCTTTAGGCAGAGCAGAGACACCCCCAATCTGTGGAATGACACACGGATAGACAGGATGACTTTGTCCTTCCTCCATGGTCAGAGACAGACAAAGTGCTTGTACTCCAGGAGCTGGTATCTCCAGCCATTCGTCAGAAGAAGATGAACTTGCATGCGGCCGCCTCAAAAGCGAGTCTGCATCAATATTATTTCGCCCTTGCCTGTATTTCAGACCGAAGTTGTACATTGATAAGGCAGACAACCACTTGTGGCCCGTGGCATCAAGGTTTGCCGATGTCTGAATATAGGTCAAGGGATTGTTGTCAGTTCTCACTTCAAATGAGGCCCCATACAGGTAGTTGTGTAGTTTGTCCACTACAGCCCACTTAAGAGCTAAAAACTCATTTGTGTGCGGGATAGTTTTTTTTCTGATGGAGACAGACTCCTACAAATTGGCACTTATCCAGGGACAGTTTTAGGCCTTCTTCTTCCAACCGGTCAAGGACCTTTAATAATCTTTCCTCATGCTCCTCGATGGTTCTTCCAAAACCTACCAAATCGTCTAATACGTCCCTGCAAGTGTTGCCGGACATCCTCCAGGTCAGCAGGTGGTAAGCGCCGAGATCGCTCTCTAAAGGGTCTTGCATCGGTCAGTCTTATCTCATGTTTTGTACTCTTAGAACACCCCACATCCCACTCCTGAGAGGTGGCGTTTTGCATCTTCTGGCATAGGAGAGTTAGAAAAATCCAAAGAGGCAAGTGTGAGGTTGGAGCATCGTTCACTATCAGTTGTGGCACTCAGTTGTGGCACCAACGCAACAAAAAAAACATGAGCAAGAGGAGTTCCCAGCTTCAAGACTATCTCCCTTGTGGATATGTTCTTGACTGTCACAGTAATGTGCTTGTTGGGCACTACTGATGAAGGATGCACTTCGGGCCGAACCAGAAGTTCATCATGCTGCGACTGGTCTATAGGCTGGTCTATGAGTGCCAACTGATCATTGAAATCACCAGGAAACTTGCAGCAGTTGACCTTGGTAAAGGGTCAAAGGCTTATGCTCTACAAACCATACTGTTCCATGTTTGTCATTCACTGCTGGGTTATGAATTGTCTGGCTAATGGTCTGATAAACATCTTTCATCACTGGATGGATAGTCAAGGTACTTAGAAATCCATCTCCAGCTTTCTCTCGACAAGTTTCAAAAAACGTTGTCACCAAACTAGTGTTTGTCCCAACCAGAATGGCTATGCCATAATTTTTCACAGGGTCTGGACATACTAAAGCTAAAGTGTCACTTGTCTAAGGCACACCGGCCACTGCTTCAGTGAACTCAAGTCGAAGGGGTAGATAATCGTCATAAGGGTATTTATGTGAACTTAACCCCCATATTTCAAGGTTCTCAACAGGCTGTATGGCTAGGTGTTTCAAATAAATCTTAAAAAAATAGTGACTTGGGAGCCAGTATCTAACAAAGCCCTAGTATACACTTCCTCTATCTGAACAGGCACAACAGAGGTGGGTCTGACTAAACCTACAGGCAAGGAGAACAATTTGTGGAACGCGATTTCTTTGGAGCCCCGAGCCGTTCCTTCACTGGACTCTGGCAGAGTTTCCCTGCTTCTTATGCATTCTCAACAACTTCTGGTTTACCTTTGTCAAGTCTTCAGAGCCCTGACATTCATGCCTTGTATGCCCATCTTCACCACGCTTGTAACAAAATATTCCATGTGGAGGGGATCTGAATGTGTTAACTTTAGGTGGAGCACTGCGAGCAGTGGCTTCAGATGCTTGGACATCAGACTCAGACTTTGTCTTTGGCACTTCCACACTTGAAGTCACTGTAGCTATACTTGACATGTGAGCAGACAGTTCTCTGACTTATTTTCTTAGACTCTTAAATTCAGTACTAGCGGATACTTCAGAGACTGTAGCGGTAGCAACTTTAGGGGTCCTTCTCACATCTTCCCTAGCACTGACCCAATTCTCTTCTTCTCTCACTTCTTTCAACAATTGAGGAAAAGAGGAGGGGTTTTGCCGGATCATCAGAGAGAATGTCCCTAACATCTTTTAAAGACTTTCCCTCTTTTGCAACAATGTCACCAGTTTTGAGTGGAATTCTGCATCAGGTTCTGGAATGGCAAGACTTTTAATGAAGTGTAGAGTCCAAGGCCCAACCTCTCCTTCAATACCTATCTCCGGGGTGCAACACTTGGTTCTAACTCAGTGCTAATTTGGACAAGTATGAACAGCTCCCGACCAGTGGTGTCTCCACGGCGGCCATGTATTTTTGTATGACTAAAGGCTTTCACAGTGTTCAACACTTTCATAATGGTGTCATCCACTACATCTATGGGCAAATTACCTATGATGATAGCATGAGGGAGACTAACACCCTCTTCACGGCTCCACCCAACTGCCCCCCCCCCCCCCCCCCCTCCCCGACGCGATGAAGTGTCCTCTTTTTCACAAACTCACATCTGGTCACCCTATGTTACACTATCTTTACTTTCTCAGTAAAGTAAAGAGTACTCACGCAACCTTGAGCCGAAGATGGCAAAACTCTCGCCAACCCACAACAGGCAGTAAAATGTCCAGTCCAGGAGAGCCACGGAGACCACAGGCGACGTAGGCTATCCTCGCTTTTCTGCGTTGTCCTCGTGGTCGGAGAATACAGCTTCACCGTCGATAAAAACCCTTTTAGTTTACTCAGACTAAATGTAGACAAAACAAATGCACATAGGCTACCATTTTTAACTGCCGTACAATATTTGGGCCAACTAAAAGTTTAAGTCTCCAAACATGAGTAGTTCTCTGGCGAGCAGCAAAAAGTAGCTCCCTCGTCTCCCGTTCTGGAGGAATTCTGGGATACTGTCACGGCCACAGCCGTGCCCCCCCCGGTTTCAGTTTTTTGCCCTGCCCTAGTGTTTCCCTGTCATTGTCTTCATCTGTTCTCGTTAGTGTTATTGTGTCCACCTGTGTGTCGTTTGGTTCTGTGTATTTAGGTTTCTGTTTTGTGTCCAGTCTTTGTCTTGTCCTTACCATACCTGTCCGTGTGAGTACCCTATCTGTTCCGGTTTTTGAGAAAATAAAACCCTTATTTCTGCCATGCCTGCCGACTCCCCTGCGTTTGGGTCCAACCCCACCTCACGTCGTGACAGATACCTCCTCCAAGTGGAAAACTAGTATTGTTAAAATAAATGTTGATTCTAACTTCTTCCAAACGTGTGTGTATTGTGAACACTGTCTCCTTGTAACGCTAATTCTAAGTATTGTAGATGGTATCGGGGGCCTTTGGCGTTGCATTAATACAAGTATCAAAGCTAGTCCATGTTAGGACAGAGTAAAGTGTAATTTATTGATCCCCCAGGGCTAAATAAAACAGGTAATTCCTGAAAGAATTGTTTCCTAACCTTGAATGCTAGTTACTCAGAGACTGGGAGAGATGTCTGGAGGGTCCAAACTAAGGCCAAAGAACTCTTTATATGCTTCTAAACAGGGTAACCAGTCTTAGCTAATTCCATATTTGACTCAACCCTAGCACTAACATTTCCTTTATCATTATTCTGAGAAGCTGTAGTAGCTTCAGTGGTTAGTGGAAATATAGTTACCGGAAAATTCCCAGTTTCACAGTTGTCTACAGACCATGACCTTGAACTTATGATCAAGTCAATTTGTATTATATTTATATATCTAGCTTTCCATATAAAAAATGTATCAGTAAATAATTATCTGTGTAACCTATGTTAAGTAGCTGGACCAACTGAGGTTTGTGATGTACAAGAGGCAATACAAATGAATTGCCTAAGTTTAAATAAAGTAAACCTTGCTATGTATTTTATCTTGTGTTGTATGTACTGTTACAAAGGACAATGTTCTGATGAACTAACCCAGAACAAATTCCCATTTAAAATGTCTCAGTTCTTTACATTACATATACAGTATATGCACTACACCTTGTAACATTTAAAATAACAATTACAAACTAAGGGATACCTGTCCAATAGTGTCAATTCTATTTCTTTCACTAGTCAAAGTCTGGTTGAATAGGAGAAATATACTGAATCAAATGTTCCAAATGTTGTACACATTTGTGTGACTAACCTCAGAGTACTGTAGGTAAACAGACTGTCCACTATAACACCATCTATCATTGTGATTGATGTGTGACTGGCTGCAGCATTTCCTGGGTTCTTATTTGCTGCTGCTGCTGTAAAACCTAGAAATAAATCCTTGTTTTGCATGTCAGAAAAAATATGCTCGTAATCTTACATCTGAATGGGGTCTCCATCCAAAAATATTAAATTGAATTATGTAACTCAAGCCGATATTGAGTAATGGAGGGGCAATCCCAGAATACAAAATGGTGGATTGCTTTATCATCCCCATATTGTTTCCAACAACCTCATTTCATAAGTGACATGAAACGGGTAATCATTTTCTAACAAAACCCTCCCTCCATATGAGGGAGTTTGTGGTCTTCTATGGAATTGCCATGCACTGTATTTTCTCACTCCTCCTTGACAGACCTCGGTTGCTCTCTTTTTAAAATACAGAACCCAAAGTTAATACAATACCATATAACATTGGAAGACACTGATGGTGAGAGAAATATCCACAAACATCTGAAACATAAATAAAACTACACTTTAACCTAAAACGTAATCTGTCAAATTAACGATAGGATGTGGGCCATTTAGTTCAGTTGTTTCAACTGGGGAGATTAATGTACTGTCAAAAAGATGCATGTCTAACCAGTAACATCCTTATTGTCACATTTCCAACTTTCAATGCTTTTAAATTATCTTGCACATCTTTGTTTACAACAAATAGTACTGCCTTGTTTAGACTTCATAGACAAACCATGGTACATTTTATTCAATTGAAAGGATATACAGTACACTATGTGCTGACATCCCGTCCATCCCTGTTGACTGAAAATGAAACTTTTCTAAGTATTTAATTCTACAGCAAACCCCTCAAAGCAACATCTAAACCAACAACAAACGCTAAAACATTTCTAAGTATTTAATTCTAAAGCAAACATCTCAAAGCAACTTCTAAACTAATAACCCACAGACCACTGAGAGTACTTCATTCAAATGTTCTGTACACCAAATATTTTACCTCAGTAAACGGTACATCTCTCAAAGATAAATAGTTAGGTATTTAGATTGTGATCAATGGATGTATAATTGAGAGGTTAAACATATTGTCTTGAAGGTTTGGAGAAGGTGCATCAACAGTTGGTGTCTGTGTGTTTGGAAGTACATAAAAAACTAGAGTAAAAACGAAACGGTTTTCAATATCACAAGTCTTTGTTGTCTCTGAACTTTGGATCAGTTTTGCTGAGGTAGTTTATGAATGTCTAAACTTGCCCTGAATTGTCTGTCCAATTCAGCACAGTTCCATATTATAATGTTCCATATTGCATAACAATTACTTTCGGCAATTGCTGGAGGACACAAGTTATTTTCAAGGTGCCATACAGGTAATACAAGAAATATAAGTATTACTGTACTGTTCTCTGTCCACAGTTTTTCCTTTGTTTGTTCCGTTTGTTTCTACTTGTGTCTTGATTTTGACCTAACTTTTTTTCAATTATTTCATTATTATTATTATTATTATTGATACATATGTAATTATTAATTTCATTTTTACATGTATGTATGTATGTATATATGTATTTATGCACCTATGTATAAATGTGTGTGTGCTGAGTCATGCTGGAGTTTTCCCAAGGTCAATCATCAAGAGATCACACAAAAACATATACTCACAATTGTATGGGGAGGCGTGGTGTATAAATGTGTGTGTGTGTGTGTCTTCCCTCATAAGAACAGGGGAGAGACCGTCACACCTGTTCATTCACTGTTCTCAGACAACCAACCTGGACAAACACCTGTGAAACAGAGAAGCATCTTAACAGACCTGTTCATTTTCATTGCAGAAATCTTTCTTGTAGTTATAGATAGACAAAGTCAAGGAGAACCAGGACAGGTTGACCATGGTGGCGCAGGGGACTAAAGAGTTTTATGTGGAGAGAGACGTTCTGGATGAGCCTTGTCTGGACGAGAGAGCCCGGAAGAGGACACACTCTAACAAACCCCCCCTGAGACAACGGTTAAAAGATTCCATGAGGTAAGAGAGGGACTTTTCTTACGAGCGGAAGTACAGGTGCTGAATGTGCAGTCTCTCCCACATCAGAGCATGAGGTCTAGACGATGCAACATCACTAAAATGATATGGATTATTATCTCATTCAATTTTAATGTCTACATAGGTTTATGCCACTTCCAACAAGGAACATTTTGTCAGTTAAATGTAATGAGTAGCAAGACTGAGTTGACATAAGGACACATTTCAATTGCCGTTGGACTGTGCTGTCTATTATATTATGCAATTCATAAAACGATAGGGATGGGATGAGAAAGGAAGGAAGATGAGAGAGGAAGTTAGGAAGTGAGATAATGAATGAGAGAAAGGAATGTCCAAACTGCTTATGGTTTAGTCAAGGTCATGTTTTTAAGTTGGTATGTTTACAGTACCCTGGATCACAGCCTGTGAAGCCCTCTCTGGTTTAATGGGATCCTGGCTACCTCTGTGGATCAGGAGAGTACTGGCTTGCATCCCAGCTTAACACAGACATACTTGATTCGATTTTCTGATCACCTGACAATGATGCCAGGACAGGATGTGTGTACTTGAAAAAAGTGTGTGGAAGGACTATAGAAATAAATGTTCACTTTTCAAAAAATGTTGTGCACCGCTTACATTACGACTTGTGTTTCTCTCACATCTCTACATCCTGCCCTTCTCTCCACCCCTCTCTTATTCTCTCCTCTCTCATTCTCTCCTCTCTCATTCTCTCCTCTCATTCTCTCCTCTCATTCTCTCCTCTCATTCTCTCTTCCCTCATTCTCTCTTCCCTCATTCTCTCTTCCCTCATTCTCTCTTCCCTCATTCTCTCCTCTCTCATTCTCTCCTCTCTCATTCTCTCCTCTCTCTTTCTCTTCCTCACCCTCTTCCTCCATCCACCACCCTTTACCACCTGGCGTCAGATGTTCAGTGCCCAGGTTGAAGAGCATTTTCCTGAGCTATATACCCATCCTGTCCTGGCTCCCCCAGTACCCCATCAGGGAGACTATCATGGGAGACATCATCTCGGGCTTCAGTGTGGGGATCATGCACCTGCCTCAGGGTCCGTCTGTACACACACACAAACAATTATTTTTATTTACTGGACAACGTTATTAAATGTCAACGCGCAAAACGCCCCGTGAATTGAAGCGCAAACATTCCTGCAGTTGCCAATGAAAGGATATAGCGAGAGTGGTGTGTGTTGCATCGGAGACAACGTTATGGCAGTTTCAGTCGCTATATAGAGTAGAGTCAAGCTGAGCTGGTACCATGCAGTGGAAAAGCGCCATAAGAGACCGTCTTAATCGAAATCGAATTGCATATGAAATTCGTTGGTATAGTCCACGTACGTCATTTAATTGAGTGATCTAGTTGTTAAACATGTGTTAAACTGTCCATGGAGTAATAAAATGTCTTTCTCTTATAGGTATGGCCTACGCGCTTCTGGCATCCCTTCCTCCTGTGACTGGCCTGTACTCTTCCTTCTACCCTGTTCTGGTCTACATTATATTTGGCACCTCCAGACATGTGTCCATAGGTAAGAGAGAAAGAGTTGGAGGGTGGAGGAGAAAGACTGAAGAGTGGGACATGGGGACTGAGGAAGGTTACACCACCCTCACTGACTAAATACCACCCACCGTGTCCCTGAATATATATACATTCTGGTCAGGGGACCCTAGACTTAACCCTGGAAAGGGTAAGTGATGGTTGAAGCCATACTGACACTTAAAATGTATTGTATGCTAATGCACACATGTATCCTTATGTGTGTGTTTATACCCAAGGTACATTTTCGGTGGTTAGTGTTATGGTTGGCAGTGTGACAGAAAGGTTGGCAGTAAACAGTAAGTTCATGACTTACAATGGGACCAATGGAACTGCGGTGTTAGATACAGTGATGCAGGCTGCCTACAGGGTACAGGTGGCATCCTCTCTCAGTCTGCTGGTGGGAATCTTCCAGGTGTGTTTTCATCAAAGCTCATTTTATATCTATTTACTGCCCCAAACAAAATACTGAATACTACATACAGCAAATTTGCCATTTCTCTTTCTCCCAACCCTCTCCCAGATTCTCCTAGCCTTGGTGAGGTTTGATTTTTTGGCAACATATCTTTCAGTGCCTTTGGTTGGTGGATACACAACTGCTGCAGCCATCCAAGTGGTCCTTGCACAGCTCAAATACATATTTGGGGTTGAACAACCTAAGTTTAATGGACCGCTCTCTCAAGTTTATGTGAGTATGCATACACATTACATTTACATATAGTCATTTAGCAGACGCTCTTATCCAGAGCGACTTACAGTAAGTACAGGGACATTCCCCCCGAGGCAAGTAGGGTGAAGTGCCTTGCCCAAGGACACAACGTCATTTGACACGGCCAGAATCGAACCAGCAACCTTCTGATTAAAAGCCCGATTCCCTAACCCGATTCCCTAACCGCTCAGCCATCTGCCCCCCCCCATACATGCACATTTGATGGACACAAACGCACGCAAATAACGTTTCACTTGTCTCATCATTTGAAGTAAGGTTATACTTTGCAGTATGTACTCTTGGTAGGAAACAGTCATGTGATCTTGTGTTTTGTCTTTGACTTGAAAGCTGACGCTCAAATGTTTGGATCTGTCTTAGCTCAGCCTTCAATGTTTTGAGTGCGTTTGAGTGTGTCAGTCCTGTCGTAGGTGGTGCTGTTTCAAACGTCTCTTCTTCTCCGTCTCCCTCCCATCTTCCCCAGACCTTTGTGAATATCTGTTCACTGCTCCCCAAGACTAATATAGGCACTCTTGTGACCAGCCTGGTGACAGCGCCCATTCTCATTGTGGTCAAGGAACTCAATGACTACTACAGCAAAAAGTTGCCTCTTCCCATTCCTATAGAACTTATAGTGGTAAGTCCATAAGTACCTTTCCGTTTTTCCACACCATAGACCCATTATTAAGTAGACCCAGCATCAAAGCTGGTTAAAGATGGCACGTTATTACTTTTATGTGACAAGTGCAATGCTGGCGCATTGATGCGTGCAAAACCAAGATATGGTCAGCACCGTGTTGTTTGGATTGATTCATGTTTGCGAAAAATAAAAATGAATATGACTGCGTTGCATCAATGGATTTTTGAAGGTAGGGATGTTTTGCAATATTTTGGGTTGTATCATTTCAAACTCAAGCCAAAATTGTTAGTTCAACAAAACGTACCTACCCTGCCTTTAACACGGGTATACCCTAGTTATTTCTCACAGATGTGACACTGTATGAAGTTGAAATGCTCTGATGAATGGTTTGCGTCTGCGAAAATTCAATAGGCCTATAAATTGCACAGCTTTTTATGACAAGTAGACTCAAAAGAATGCGAAAGGTACAACAGGCCACCAGTCTCCACATCCCCGGAAATCAAAGAGCAAAAGTGGGGGCCGTGTACTTCGTAGCCAACAGATTTTCATTTGAAATAAGAAAACCAAGATTGGGAAATGAGTTCTTCCTGCCGCACGGCATGATGGGCACCAAGAGGGGCGCCTGTATATGGGCCCCTTATATGTGTTCCATCCATGACTACTAAACGCCGGCCCAGAACAATGTCAGTGAAGCAATGAGGAAGCTGCCCCTGCCGTTTTGGGGTAGCTTGGGGCTGCCCCAGCAGTCCCAGTGACCAGTCCCAATCATCCTGGGTAGGATGAGAAAGCGCGACCTCGACAGTGGTTGTCGTACCCCCGCTTCTGCCTGACCCCGGCCTTGGTCTCATACTGTCGAGCGTAGTGGTGCGCAGTGTCGGTCCTTGCTATAGGCGACATCGGCAGCTGCCTAGGGCGGCATTAAGAGGGGGGCGGCAATTTCCCAAGTGCATCCAATTAAATGAACCCTCACGCTGTCCTTGAGTTTCAAACGCACTACCAGCAGAGAGCGCCAAACATGGCACGTCATATGTCCGTGTTGTGGTTGTCGCCCTCTGCTGGCATAAAAAAGTTAGTGCACTGGGTAATTTGGACTTAATTTGGTAATTTCGTGCCGTTGACTTGGTGGAGGGGGGGGGGGGGGCACCAGGGGTAAACCTCGCCTAGGACACCAAATGTGCTAGGACCGGCACTGGTGGTGCGCCACGGCCAGGCGCTGCCTCCTCTGCAACGCTCGGTGATTGAGTACCCACTGGAGGGCGTTCTGTTCCCATTGTCTGTTGCTGCACACGCAGAGCAAAGGATTCCCATGAATCTACTGATTTTGGGGACAATAATGAGCTTTAGGAAACCCTTGGCCTAATTAATGTTTGACATCCCCTAATCTTGAGCTACATATTTGAAGCATATTGTGTAGAAATAGTGACACACACACTTTCCTCTCCAACAGGTCATTGGAGCAACAATTATATCATACTACACCCATCTTAAGGAGAACTTTCATATTAGCGTTGTGGGACTGATACCCAGCGGGTAAGTTCAAGTGTGTTTGTGTCTTTGTATTCATGTGTTCACTGGGTCCAAACTGATTGATACAGTATCAGGCTCTGGCCTTATCATGCTGTACTGTGTTGTACACAGAGGCCTGAGTCAGAATGATCTCTAAGGAACTAGACAGTAGGAGTGCACAAGGACTCCTCATTCTGAAGGAAGATAGAAACAGATCATACTAGGAAGAAGTGTACTCTGTGTGTGTGTGTGTGTTCTAGTGTGTGTCTGTATACTGGAAGGTCTTTAGACCACTAAAGCCTGGTGTAAACCTGTTGTAAAACAAGAGATGAAAAGGAACTGTAAGAGGCTTGTCAGTGCATGCATACTTGTTCTGTATCATTTCCATGATGTCATTTAACAGCACGGTGCTGTGATGTGTATATGTGTAAACGCAAGGAATCAAGAAGTGACAATGATGAGGTCATAGTCATGACCATCCTGATCTACCTTTCACCCACGTAACGTATATTCTCCTGGGCCCCTCCACCCCACCCATCTCTCCTGTCTCCCAATTCCCCCCTTCTCCCATCCATGTTCTCCTTTCCCACTTTCCCCACCAGGATGAATGCCCCTGTGGTCCCTGATTTGACTCTCTTCCCAGACTTAATAGGCGATGCGTTTGCCATAGCTGTCGTTGGCTACGCCGTCGTCATTTCCTTGGGCAAAACATTTGGCGTCAAACATGGCTACAAGGTAGACAGTAACCAGGTGAGCCTTCAACACAAACACAGTCACACAGGTGCATGCACACACTTTTGAGAGAGAGAAAGACAGGTGTAGAGAGATGTAGAGAGAGAGAGAGATACTAGGAAGAAATGAATGAGCCAGAGAAGTCACTATTTCGGTATACACATGCCTGCATGGATGTTTGCACTCACATACACAGAACACACACAAATACTGCATATCTGCAGAGTTGTACAGTACCATGACTAAATGTGATTGCTGCATAGTAACCTGGGTACTGGTCCAGCACAGCCAGACTCATCCAGCCATTACGTTAGACCATGTTTAGCATGTGCCAGCACACTTAGTCACACTGTCACTGTGGGGTGACAGTGGGACCAAACTCCTGATCCACTCCTGGATATGCACTGACACATACAGACTGACTTGCTCTCTCTTCAGTAACACTCGCACACTTCTAAACACACACCCAGACACAGACTCTCTCCCTGACAGAGTCATGTGATTAGGAGTGTTGTGTTCTAATGGAAAGAAACAGGGAGGGAACACAGTCAGTATGAAAGAACTGTGGAAAAGCTTTGTTCCTCCATGAAAGGTGTTGACCGTATGTCAACAGCTACACATAGCTGTTGACTGTAGCTGTTGACATAGTTGGTGACCTCTCTGCGTTATGTTTAGTCACAACATCATGTTTGACTGCTTAATGTAACATGTTCTGAATATTAACACGACACTTGCTGAGCATTAGAACACGCTGCCATTTAGGGGAAAGTAATTTTTACTAGTTATTTTTACTATACTAAAATGATTACAAACCATGTTTGGGTGAACAAAATCTTTGAATGGGCCTTCCTCTCTTGCCATACCTCATGTCCTGTTGTGCGGTTCCACATGTGCAGTGTTCACCTCCCCTCTCCTGCTGCCCTCCGTAGGAGCTGCTGTCTCTGGGTCTCAGTAACTCAGTTGGGGGGTTCTTCCAGTGCTACCCCATCTCCTGCTCCATGGCCCGCAGTCTGGTCCAGGAGACCACCGGAGGAAAAACACAGGCAAGACACACACTCGGAGACGCAGCCACTTTTACAAACAATCCGTCGACGCGGGCTCGCACTGATTCTTGGCTAACGTGTCGCTTGGGTTTTGACAGGTTGCTGGGATATTCTCGTGCGCTTTTTTGCTGATTATCATTTTGAAAATAGGCTCACTGTTTGAGAAACTGCCCAAGGTAACTCTCAAGCACCCCTACCCCATGACCCCCCCACCCCCCTGCACACATTTGCTTTTCTCCTATTAGTGCCTACGACACACAAATGCTGTCTCACCTTTCACTATAAACTGTCTGTGTGTCCTCTGTCCAATAGGCTGTCCTGTCCGTCATTGTGTTTGTAAACCTAAAGCACATGTTTGAGCAGTTCGGAGACATTCCAGTTCTGTGGAGACGCAACAAGATTGATCTGGTAAGATGCAGTCATTACAGGCTACTTACACCTATAGAAGATCTACATTGAAGGACTATATAGAAATATTATAGAATAGAAGATAATACACCAGGACATTGTTAATCCACTGATTAATAAACACCTAATAGACTCTCTGTGTGCTTCTCCCGTAGATGGTGTGGGTGGTAACTCTGGTGTGCACCATTCTATTAAACCTGGATTTGGGCCTGCTCGCCTCCATCGTCTTTGCCCTGCTCACTGTCATCTTCAGGAGCCAACTGTGAGTCTAGACCAGCCACCTTCCATGTGTCACCACAGTGCTGTTGTGTCTGCTCAAGTCCTCAGTGTTTGCTCCTTCTTTCTGTTCTCCCAGGCCGAGGTACTCTGTCCTGGGCCACGTCCCCGGGACAGAGCTGTACCTGGACATGGACACCTATGAGGAAGTGAGAGAGAGACACACGGACCCCTATGTTGTCACTGTCAAGTTTATACCATTACACCGGGAAAAGGAATCAGTGTGTCAATATTTAGAATGACCCATAGCCAATCTCCCGTTTATCCCTGCAGGCTAAAAAGATAGCAGGCATCACCATCTTCCAATCATCCACCGCCCTCTACTATGCTAATGAAGAATTCTACAAGACGGCCCTGGAAGAGAAGGTGTGTGCAAAATGACTCATTTCATTATCGTACTCTCTCCGGTTCCTCTGACAGCAGACTGTGTTGTCTTGTATTACAGAGCGGGATTGACGTCAAGAAGATGCTGACCATGAAGAGGCAGCAGGATGCAGTGATGGAGCGTGAGAAAAAGAAAGAGGAAAAGAAACAAAAGAAAATGGCCAAGAAACTGGTGAGGCCCACGCACGACACTGAACACCGTTACAGAGGATCTGTGTCTGTGTAAAACCTCCCTTTGTTCTTTTAAAGGGCTTGAAGGACAAGTCCAGTGGCAAAGACCAGCCTGACGACATGCAAACAGACCAGGGGAACGGAATACCCCTGTCCATTATCGAGGTACCCACCGACGGGCAGGACAACTGGGCTTTCAGTAGAGACAGCATTATCTCAGACACTGGGACCACCGTGGACATGAACCAGGCGGCCATCCCTGCAGTAGAAGAAGAGGATTGGCGGAGACTGGACACACACACCATCATACTGGACTTCTCCACATCCAACTTTGCAGACACTGTCACAGTGAAAACATTGAAAAACGTAAGTGGGGTGGTTGTGTGTGTGTGTGGTTGGTTAAGAAGCATTGACTATGAGTCATATTCTGAGGGAGGTGAATATTTAATCTGAATGGATTGACAAAGAGCATGTGACAAATAGAAAAAGAGATATAAAGGTAAGAGAGAGGTTAGGCCCAAAACATATTTGAGACTATTTTGGTTGGTTTTTGTCACATTCATAGATTTTGTTGCGCTGAAGGCATACAAAGATTCTGCATGCTTGGAATAGGCTGGCAAATTTAGAATTGTGATGAAATCAAGTAAGGCAATGAGAAGAGAGAAGAAAAAGTGGCCGAGAGGCAAACGATAAAATCTTTTTTTCCATCTCCTTTTTCTTCTTCCATTAGATATTCAGAGATTTTGGAGAGCTTGGCGTTGACATGAATATAGCAGGTTGCCAAGGTCAGACATCATCCCACAATACCAGAAAATCTCTGACTCATTCTGAAAGTTAGAGCCAGTCACTAACTAAAGCTGTAAACTGGATCAAGGTCATGTCTCTCCTGACCTAGATAGCACCATTTTGTACAGAGACCAGCGCTGTTCCAAACCTTTTAAAGCTACACACACGTATTTAACACTTCAGGCTTTAAAACATGTTACCTATATATATTATCCACTACATTACCACCTCTAATATGACCTTTCATCGATGTGTGTGTATGAGCTAACCTCGTTTCCTAATGTTGTCAGTTTGCGTAATGGAGCAGTTGGAAACTGCAGGCTTGTTTTCTGAGTCCATTCCCAAGAGTCTCCTCTTCCCCACCATTCACGACGCTGTGTTACACAGCCTCAGACTGAGGGGGGGAACGGCCTTGCACAACTATGAGAACCACGAGTATCCACCAGTAAGTATACACTCACAAGCAGTAATTGTTTATTATTATACATGTACACGTGGATCAATAAAGGTTTTTCAAATTAGTGACACTCACGAATTTCTAAATGGTCCCTATTTGTCTAGGATATGATTAATGGGACCAAGATGTGACCAATAGGGGTCAGCTTTCCAGCTCACCTTCCTCATGTTGCTGGTTTCCTGCTTCCCATTGGTTGTCCTCTCAGCCCCCCCCTCTTGTGAGGAGCATGCACCACTATGACACAGTGGTCAGTTGCCATAGAGATAAACAGAGCCATTGCTTTAGAAACTGTCTTTTTATGATGAGGTAATAATGAGGTATCACACAACAAGTCTCTGCAGTCCTCCTCCTGTGTATGTGTGAAATAGAGAGAGAGGGAGGGAGGGGGGGAAGCACAAGAGAATGTAGCACGAGATGACTAGAAATCTGTATTTATAGCAAGAGAGAATGTAGCACGAGATGACTAGAAATCTGTATTTATAACAAGAGAGAATGTAGCACGAGATGACTAGAAATCTGTATTTATAGCAAGAGAGAATGTAGCACTAGACGACTAGAAATCTGTATTTATAACAAGGGAGGAAGTGTAGAGAGGGAGTGAGAGGTTGACTGTGAGGACAAAACTGGGACTGTTTATGGAATGCATTTGCAAAATATTTTTTTCATTGTTATTCAGCCTATTGATGATTTATTTTTTGCGTGTAACAACCTTTTGACAGATGCATTTTAATCTTTATGTAAAGAACAAATTAACATATTTTCTATAGACTCCCCAGTCAGTTTCCCATGATTACTTACCAATAATTCTCTTGAGCATAACAATCTGCTAAGATATCTAATAGGGGTGGGAATCTTTGGTAACTCACGATTCGATTCTTGGGGTCACGATTCGATTAAAAATCGATTCACAATATTTTTGATTCACAATATTTTTGATTCACGATTTTAATCAAATTTCGGTTCAATATATGCTTGCATTTGATTCCAGTTTGCTGTTTAGTGTTACTTGTTTCTATTTGACTGTGATAGGCAGTTAAGTCTTGAAGAAAAAAATCCCAATGCATCAAAACCTTGAAATGTATTGTTTTTCTTGCAGAGTAAACTCAAAAACTCAAACATTTGTGAATCGATAGGAATCGCTAGAAGACTGAATCGCGATTCAAATGCGAATATCGATTTGATAATTCGATTCCCCCCCCCCCACCCCTATTATCTAATAAGTTATCTGTTGTTACAAACATGCGTTACTGTATGCGCATTCACCGCTGAATGAGTTATGTAAGTCGACTGTCTTTCAATATATTCTGTGGATTGGGAGTTAAATCGGTGGGGTTTGAGTCAAATAAAAAGACTTGATATGTACCAATGTCCCATGGTCTTTTATTGCTTCACTCCTTGGTACCAATGATCCCTCCAAGATCAAATCGTCTTGTCCTTCTGTTGCCCTCCACCACTAGATCCCTCTCCCTCTGAATCAACTCGTCATCCGCCCAATATTAACACTGATTTACAGGCTCAATGACATCAACAGGACACTTAGGTTAGTTCAAATACTGTACATCTGGAAGTGGTGGAGCGGTCGTTTTCTGTTGTTGCATTCAATGGAAGTTCAGTTTGCTTTGTACAATGCAATGAAGAAGAGTCCATGTTGAGACACGGAACACAATACAGTAGGATCTCTTCCTGGCTCACAACACACACGCACTACAACTGTGCTCACACCTGCACACACACACACACACACACACACGCAACACGTGCATGTCCCCACTCACGCAAACACACGGCAGTAAAGACTGCCCGTCATTCAGATGAATTCAGTGTTTATCACGGTCTGATCAGTTACGCTCATTCAGCACCAGGAGGTTGCTGGCTTGGAACAGATGCAGTCAAGTTTGGTCAGAGAGACACAGAGGAAGATCAGAGGACAAGACAATTACAGCCATACTCCACACCACATCACATTCACAAGACAAGACAGAGCGTGCTGACGCAGAAAGGATAGCCAGGGCCGGAGATGCGAGAGGTAGAGTTGAAAGAGAAAGCAGGGGGAATGTAAGCTGATACTGATAGTAGGTCTGAGGCTCTTGTCCCGTCTCCAGTCCAGAGGTCAGGGGCTTGTCTGTGTACATGTGTGTGTGTGACTTTCATTTCCTCCTTCAACTGCTCCCATCACCTCCTTGGTCAAGCCAAGCCACTATCAATGTTGGGCTACACTTCAAAACGTTTGGGGTCACTTGGAAATATCCTTGTTTTCAAAGGAATTTTTGTCCTTTAAAATAGCATCAAATTGATCAGAAATACAATGTGTACGTTGTTAATGTTATTAATTGTAGCTGGAAACTGCTCATTTTAAGGAATATCTACATATTAACACATACAGGTGGAGTCAGGTGGCTGAGCGGTTAGGGAATCGGGCTAGTAATCTGAAGGTTGTCAGTTCGATTCCTGTGCCAAATGACGTTGTGTCCTTGGGCAAGGCACTTCACCCTACTTGCCTTGGGGAAATGTCCCTGTACTTAATGTAAGTCACTCTGGATAAGAGCGTCTGCTAAATGTAAATGTAAACATACAGAGGCCTGTTATCAGCAACAATCTGTATTCCAATGGCACATTGAGTTGGCTAGTCCAAGTTCCTTTTCAAAGGTTAATTGATCAGTAGAAAAAAACCCAAAAACCAAACAGAAAACGGCTGCACTGATTAAAGAAGCAATACATCTGGCCTTCATACCAGTTGAACATCTGGAGCATCCGCAATTGTGGATTTGAGTACAATTGATTTAAGCTCAAAATGACCAGAAACAAAGATCTTTCTTCTGAAACTCGTCTGAAACTCGTCAGTCTATTGTGATTCTGAAATGGTTATTCCATGCGAGAAATCACAAAGAAGCCGTAGATCTCACTGTCAACAGCTATGAGGAGACTCTAGAGTTCTGGCCTTGCAGGCAGAGATATTTACATTTAGTCATTTAGCAGACGCTCTTATCCAGAGCGACTTACAGTAAGAACAGGGACATTCTCCCCGAGGCAAGTAGGGTGAAGTGCCTCGCCCAAGGACACAACGTCATTTGGCACAGCCGGGGAATCGAACTGGCAACCTTCAGATTACTAGCCCGCTTCCCTAACCGCTCAGCCACCTGACTCCCTAGAGATGCAGAGATAAAGCGGTATCACCGACTGGCCAGTAACAAGGAAAAGATTAAGATGGACAAAAGAACCCAGACACTAGATAGAGGAAGATTGCGGAAGAAGTGTTATGGAGAGACAAATCGAAGTTTGAGGCGTTTGACAGAGAGCATTTGTGATACGCAGACCAAGTGAAAATGGACTGGAGGGCTTGACACCATCTGTCAAGCATGGAGGCAATGTGATGGTCTGATGGCTTTGGTGGCGGTTAAGTGGAGGTTTGGAAGGAGTGAAAGGGATCTTGAGGAGGGATAGCTATCCCTGCAACACCACCATACAATGCCGTGTGGACGGCATCTGATTGGAGCCAATTTCCTCCTACAACAGGCCAAAGACCCGAAGCTCTTGTAAAGACGATACAAGAACGATTTAGAGAAGAATTTTAGAGAAGAAATTTAGAGTCCGCTGGTTTTGTCTGTAATGGAGTGGCCAGCAGAGTCACCGGATCTCCACCCTGTTGCTGTTGTGGGAGCAGCTTGACTGCAGGCATGTTACGTAAGCCAATCAAGCCAATCCTACTTGTGGGAGGTGCTTCAGGAAGCATGGGGTGAATTCCCTTCAGATGACCTCTACAAATGACAAGTCGAGTGCCAAAGGTCTGCAAGGCTGTAATTGCTGCAGATTCTTTGAAATCAAAGTTCGAAGGACACAATTATTATTCAAATTTCCAAAAATCATTATTACTAACCTCGTCAATGACTATGTTTCACTTTCATTTAGCAGTTTTTTGAAGTCAAAGTCATTTTATTTAGTGTTTTCATGGAAAACGAGGACATTTTCAAAGTGGCCCCAAACTTTTGAACAGTAGTGTGTGTATGTGTGTGTTTGGAATTCAGCTGTGTTCCGTGATGCTTGGGGGGGGGGGGGGGGGGGGGGGGCGGCGGATTGAGATCATATGACGCTCTCAAAAGCCATGGTGTTCTTGCTCTGTCCAGCAGGGGGCAACAACTTTGCTTCAGATTCAGGAGACAGGTACTCCAGATGGTGTCGGCCCCACACAGGCATAGTCAGGTGCTGCCAACGCTACAAACACAAAGAGAGAGAGAGGGGGGGGGGGGGGGTAGTGCGGTTATTTCAAGGTGAACCAGACCAATCGCGTAAACCGGCTCGAACCAACAAAACAACTGCAGCGTGTCGTTCCTTCATTCCCGCTCGGCGGACACGTGGGCTGCGTCCAGGGGACACGCGGAGGGAGGCAGGCGGACGCAGGGACTGACCTCTCGGAGGGTGCCTTGGCAGCGCAGCAGCTTGAAGAGGACGGTGACGGGGATGCACAGCATGGAGGACAGGGCCAGCAGCCAGCCCAGCGCCTCTCCCCACCAGGGGTACACATACACCGAGTTATAGGTCAGGGGCTTGTAGTTCACCACATGGAACAGGAACACTCCCTAAACACACACACACACAAATACACACACGCGGGCTGAGCAGCGATAGGGAGATCCTGGGAACATGTCATGGGGACGCTCACACGCGTGACTCACCACACACACGAGGGGAGTGATGTAGGACCAGCACAGTTTCATGTAGGGCAGGGGCCGATATCCAATCATTCGGGCCACGTCGTCCATGAAACGATCAGCACCTGTCGGGGAGAAGAGAGTATTGGATAGGTCGAGGGACCGGGGGGGAGAGCGAGAGAGATGTAGAATGAGACGACAACGATGTCGTAGGCCAAGTCCATGTGGGAAGTTGATGTGGGAGAGTCACTGAGAGAGCGGGCGGGCCTGACTGGATCAAGCCTGTGTGCGGGGGTGTCAGGTGCTGAGGGCGCGTTCTCTCTCACCATAGACCCAGGCCACCACCACACACTCCCAGAAGGCCTGCCATAGGAGAGTGATCCCACTGGCAGAGTAGTAGTCAAACAGCTGGAACACATACATCCCTCCCTGAGAGAGAGGGGGAGAGAGAGAGAGAGAGAGAGAGAGAGAGAGAGAGAGAGAGAGATGTGGGCTTTGGTCAGCTGTGATACCAATCTTCTCACAAATTAAAAACATCATTCGACATAGGAAAACACTCACTTCCTTATCTGGCCATTCACATGTTCACTCCTCGGCCAGTCTTCATCCCTCCCCTATCCCTTTCTAACTGGTGTCTTCATCCCTCCCCTATCCCTTTCTAACTGGTGTCTTCATCCCTCCCCTATCCCTTTCTAACTGGTGTCTTCATCCCTCCCCTATCCCTTTCTAACTGGTGTCTTCATCCCTCCCCTATCCCTTTCTAACTGGTGTCTTCATCCCTCCCCTATCCCTTTCTAACTGGTGTCTTCATCCCTCCTCCTGTCCACCTGTTTGGGCGCTTACCTCCGTTACCATGGAGAGGTCAATGAAGAAGCAGGTAGTGCAACATATCGCCACGACAACTTCGCGGCGCAGTGCGCCCAGTTTTGATCTGGGTGGCAGCATGTCCATGATCCCTGTTATCAAGCCCTCCACACCAACAAACTGGGGAGGAGGGGTGAAGAGGAAACCTTATTTTGCAGTTGAAAACTGCTATTTAAATCTGGCCAATTACATAATATAGTATACCCCTAGTATAGTATGACGAGGGGGGCGGGGGTAAACAAGGGGATCACATGCCTTTCTAACGGTCATTGGGGAAGGACAAGAAAGGATAGAGTGAGTCAGAGAAATTGGGAGGAAATAGAGAAGGAGGGGATGAATGGAGTGAACAACTCCGTCTCTGTGAGACACACAGAGAGGCTCATTGACCGGGCCCAGGAGTCAGGAACAATGGCTGCAGGCACTGAGGACAAGGCCCAGCGCTCGACACACACACATACAGTACAACAGTCAGATGCATGGCAGGAGGCCACTATCATATCCACTGTGGTTGTATGTGTGAGGTATGCATGAATATGTTTTGGTGTGTGTGTGTGTGTATGTATGTATGTGTGTGTGTGTGTCTTACCTGGCTGTCTAGGCCCAGCACCAGCAGCATGAAGAAGAACAGTGCTGCCCAGAGTGGAGCGAGAGGCATCAGGGTCACAGCCTTAGGGTAGGCTATGAAGGCCAGGCCCGGACCTGAGAGCACACAGGAGAAACTCAGCACAGGGAGAGGCAGGGAGAGGCAGGGAGAGGCAGGGAGGGTCAGGGAGAGGCAAGGAGAGTTAGGGAGAGGCAGGGAGGGTCAGGGAGGGTCAGGGAGAGGCAAGGAGAGTTAGGGAGAGGCAGGGAGGGTCAGGGAGAGGCAGGGAGAGGCAGGGAGGGTCAGGGAGAGGCAGGGAGGGTCAGGGAGAGGCAAGGAGAGTTAGGGAGAGGCAGGGAGGGTCAGGGAGAGGCAGGGAGGGTCAGGGAGAGGCAGGGAGGGTCAGGGAGAGGAAGGGAGAGGCAGGGAGGGTCAGGGAGAGGCAGGGAGGGTCAGGGAGAGGAAGGGAGAGGCAGGGAGGGTCAGGGAGGGTCAGGGAGAGGCAGGGAGAGGCAGGGAGGGTCAGGGAGAGTCAGGGAGGGGCAGGGAGTGGCAGGGAGGGTCAGGGAGAGTCAGGGAGGGGCAGGGAGTGGCAGGGAGGGTCAGGGAGAGTCAGGGAGAGGCAGGGAGAGGCAGGGAGGGTCAGGGAGAGTCAGGGAGGGGCAGGGAGTGGCAGGGAGGGTCAGGGAGGGTCAGGGAGAGGCAGGGAGAGGCAGGGAGGGTCAGGGAGAGTCAGGGAGAGGCAGGGAGAGGCAGGGAGGGTCAGGGAGAGTCAGGGAGGGGCAGGGAGTGGCAGGGAGGGTCAGGGAGAGCCAGGGAGGGGTAGAGGTGGTGGAGGTGAGACGGGTTTGAGGGAAGGGGCTGTTCTTACCACTCTCAGCTACCTTACTGATGTCCACCCCCTGCTCTGCTGCCATGAAGCCCAGCACTGAGAACACCACGAAGCCTGCAAAGAAGCTGGTTCCACTGTTGATGAAGGCCAGCACAAATGCATCCCTACAGAGAGACAGAGACAGAGAGGAAACACTTTACTATAAAAGTCCAAATCTAAAAAAACACAAGGTTAGAGGACGTGAGAGATGTTGTTAAAGCGGTGGAGGCATAAATAGAAGGGGTCTGAGAGAGGAGAGAGAGATCAAGGGAGCAGGCGAGGGACAGGGAGGAGGGACAGGTGGATAGATGGTCAGATCGATACCGATGTGTCGGACTAATGCAGCGAGAGTAGCTCGGGAAGTGTTCGTTTAAGGCGAAGGGGAGCCGATCAACGTGTGAACCCCGGAGCTCCGGAGAAACAGGAACGCGGCACACAGTGCATCCGCCATGGGCGGAGCGTCAGCCGCACACTGGGAGAGGCGAGGGACCGAGCTGCTGGGAATGACTTCCTGGGTTTCCGGAAGGCTTCTGGAATAATGTGTCACCAGGAGAGAGGCGATTGGAAAAGAACAGCGAGGTGACAGAGCGCGAGCACAGAGATGGAAGCCCGAGAGCTCACGTTCTGCTGAGGCGGCATGTCGGCTGGGTTGCATTCCTGCCAGCTCGTCTGAGGCTCACCATCAAGGTCGGGGTCTGGAGACACTAGGGGCCCGATCTTGCACCCAGCGCAATTGACTTTGTCAACGACGCAAGTATCATTCCTAGTTTGCACTCGACGCAAAGCTGACTTTTCCCTCCACAGACGCACGTCGAAATGACCTTGCGCTCCCGTGGGCGGTTCAGCGAAAAAGGAGGCGTGTTCCGGCGCAAACATTCCCTGGTGCTATTTTGCAGTTTCCGAAAAACAATTCCGCCACTGACCAGGAAAAACGTGGTCTAAAGTCAATGGCGCATTATTCAGATGCTATTTTAAGGGCGCAAGCTTGGTCCGTGCACACTGCTGGCGAGGCCAGGGTCTTCTTTCTGCGAAGCTACGTTACATTGTTTTGATTTATGGCCTGTTACAATTCTTCAATGATTATAAAAAGATTTTCATGAGAAATCTCTATGTATGTGAACATGATTTGTAACAATTGTGGCTATTTTCTCCCACGCCTGTTTAACCGAAGCTAATTTGGGTGGGTTTCTTCTCCCATCTCCATCAGAATCAGACTTCGGTTTATTCTCCATGTAGCCTATGTTACATTTACATTACATTTACATTTAGTCATTTAGCAGACGCTCTTATCCAGAGCGACTTACAGTAAGTACAGGGACATTCCCCCGAGGCAAGTAGGGTGAAGTGCCTTGCCCAAGGACACAACGTCAGTTGGCATGACCGGGAATCGAACTGGCAACCTTCGGATTACTAGCCCGATTCCCTCACCGCTCAGCCACCTGACTCCCTATGTTACACAAACACGGAATTTACTGTGGCAGGAAGGTGCAAACAATAAACATATACGGGTCTTAAATTAAGTAAAAAAGTACAATAGTTAAACTAATTCCAAGAACCAAACAATTTAAAAAATAAAATATAGGGTAGGCTATATAAAAATAAGAATAAGAATTTGAATGAGCAGCATGAGTGGGCAATTTAGTGCAATGAGAAAACTGCTCTGCCTTTCCCATACAATGTCACTTATCTATCTGTTACGGCCCTGACTAGAACGTCGGTCTCCTTGGCTGTGAACCGCTCCTGGCGTGCGCCTGGCAAATCCGCCGTTATAATAGCAATCCGCCATGGAACAAGCGCTGCTCTTAAAGGGAATGTGAGATGACGCTCTGATTGGTTTATTGCATGTTACGCCCAAACCACACCCATTAGTAATGTAGCTACTTCGGACCTACCCATTTTAGATTTGCACCAGGCGCGAAGTCATTTATCCCGCCGGCAAAATAGCAACCAAGCCGGAGTCCCGCCCACAAAGTTACTTGCGCTTTGCGGTTTGATACTTGCGTTTCAGATCATCAAAATAGGGGGGTAGGACTGCTTCTCAAAATAGATCACATGGGGAGTGGAAGTGCTTGGGTTCAGACAAAGATGGAGCCTGTTACTGTAAGGCGGTATTTATGTGAACACCCATACACAACCTGTAACTCTACACCCTGTCTTACACTACCAATATACCCATACACAATACATACACTTTGAAATTGACCGCCTGTATTTTGTCTTGTCTGAGATACAGCCTGCACCTGCAAATGTATACAATGTTGCACTTGAGATACGTGGCTGCTACTGCCTTATGGTGGGATATTATTGATGTTGCACTCTGTCTGGTAAAAGGGAGAGTGTTCCTTGGCACCTCCCTCTGTAACACTGATGGAACTGCGTACTTCTCTGTGATTATCTGCTGCACTGACGACACTGTTTGGACTTCGCTTGGGATAGAAACATCTGCTGAATGACTATTTGTAAATGTAGCCGGGGCTGGTTACGCTTGTAACCAAAACAAACACTGTTCCAAAGCAGACAGTTACAGTCGTTTGAACTCTATACATTTTCTCCCGGTCTCCCCCCCCCCCCCCCCCCCCCCCACACACACACACACACACTCTATGCTCTACTGCTGCACGCTACATCCTAACTTGGACAAGCTTCCACGCTTGTATTACTGCAATGCGAATTGCCCCAGATACAAGCCCCAATCCTCAGAGGGCTTAACAAGGAGCGTGTGCACACGGTACACACACAACTGTTCTTTTCTTCATTTGGATCAGAATCAGGTCAAGCAACGAGAGAAGTTGATGTGGTCAAAAAAAAAAATAAGGGGAAAAACACATCGGGGATAAAATGTACTGTAGCGACATTCACTTTAACTCAGCAAATACCTTCTAACTCATGACTACTTGGCAGGCCTGACTACTGAAGACTGAACTCAGTGTTGAGCTGGTTCCTCTAGATGACATAGAGGCACCTGAAGCTAAACAAGTGATCCGGCGTGTTGACGTGCATCTGGTTAGCATAAGGGGTTAGCACAGAGTTGGTTGAATCCCGATTGTTCGTTTCGGTGGTCGCAGGAATATTGTGTACAGTGCCTGAGTCATGGTGGCGAGAGCAGCCGAGCTGGCAACCAATCAAAACCCGGGGATGTTCAGCGTGTTCCTGGAGATGTGCCCTCCTGTAGGCTTTCCCTCCTACTCTGGTTATTACAGTTGTTACTGACCGCACTCTGCGCTTGGCTCAGCTATTTCTTATTTCTTCTTCTCAAAAAACAAAAGAAGGTAGGAGAAAAAGAGCTAGAGGAGCGTAGCTGTCCAGGAATAGGGTAGGACATCCCTGTCAACGGAGAGACTCTGTTTGAGTGTTCAAAACTTCCTATTTAGGTCAGGGGGAAGAAAACTAGCGAGGGGATATTCTTGATGCTACTCCTAATATGGACCTTCCATAAATTCCTGTAAAAGCTCAACATCAAGTCCTGAGATCTAATGAAATCCAAGTTTGTTGCTTGGCATCTAGTAAAGTGGCCATTTGTGAGCATATGTGAGTGACCTCACATATGCTCGTCAGGCATCATACATCCTAGCTGCTGCCTTAACCAAGTAAGATCTGTCTACAGAAGTTGGACCGGTTATGGTTAGTTAATTTTTTACTCTAAAAGAGACAATAATAGGCCAAGCATAAATTACATCGAATTGTATCCTCCTAATCGCAGAACCTTCTTCACATCATGTGCTGCATTCACTATAACAAAGAACAACGTTCTGATGAACTGCAAGAAGCGCTTGCCCACTGAAGACAGATCACCCAGTTGCAGGCACCAACAGAAGCTACGGAACGTCTGGGTCCTCCTGACCAACACACTACTGACAGGCTGCATGCTTGGTATTTGATACCATTCAGTTGGGGGGGGGGGGGGGGGGGGGACCAACATCTACAGGGTGTTCATGGCTTCAAAAGTGAATGAGTTGCTATCTGTGCTGACCCTGAACAGCAAGCAGCTGTGAGTCTCTTCAGCTGGGCAGCAGAGGGTCGTCTCCCTCCCTCTGCTCCAGTGAGATAGAGCCTCAAGGTTTTACTGGCACCCGCGCACACACACCTGTCATCTACACACTTGTGCACACTTCCAGTACTCCTACGACGGGTTACTGATTACTACGGCGGTCAGAATCAAATTCCCAAGAATCGGACTTCAACTGAAACTAGGTTTAATGGGTTGTAAGCAAATGAAGGTTTCTAATTCCCTATGGGGGGAAAAGGATGGGGAGTTTTTGGTCGAAACCAAGGTTGCAGAATGCTTAGACCAACAAAGTTTTGGACAATGACATGTCAACAGACTTTTGGCTGACTATTACGATAAATGAATTCTTATTGGGTGTGCTCAAGCCTTCGGCGAGAGCACAACCTTTGTTCTCTCACATATATATTTATTATTGTTTATTTTCGCCCCCCTAAAACTCAGTCAATATTTGGCCTACATACACAACGGCGGTGTCAAAAGGTTCGTCTTGGTAGCGATTGCGTTGCTTCTATTGGAATTTACGTTCCGTTGCATGGTTTGGGCTTAAGTTAAGTTTTTGTGGCGAAAAGTGAAGCTAACGGTGGCTAATTTGCTAGCCACAGTCACTGACGTTACTAACGTCACTACGTCACTAACGTCACGAAAACACGCGTGACTACCTGTAGCAGAACATTCGTTTCGCATCTGTTAACTTGGGGGATAGCTAGGCTAACTATAGCTTTACTGCAAGGCAGCTGCAGAAACGCCACAAGCAAAGAGGCCAGGGTGATAACTATTTACTCATTTTACTTTGTGATGTGAAACACTATTATGAAATGTAATGTACAATATTAGCTGATATTATTAAGGAAGTAGGCCCACATCTACTTTCGGAAACGGTAGTCTACTATTTCACTGAAGCATTAGCATGACATTAGCCTCTGTTGCCCGGGCAACACATACTACAGTGGTCTATGATGTATCTGTTTTCAATCGTTAAAATAAACATTCCTCACATATACATTTTCGTTGTAGGATTTATTATGACATTAGATTACAAGTAAACGATTTGTGGGTGAAATTATCATTACCTGTGGTTTCAATCCAGTGTATCACTGCAACGCTGTAGCCTACGCGAGACACACGACAAAAACATCTAACATACACAGCTGTTTAGGAAGTCAAACGGCGACAGAACATGTTCAGCACTCCCCTTACTTAAATCAAAAGTCTATCTAACTACTAACCTGAACTTCATTGCCACAGCCTAAACTTTGTCAATCTGTTCATGAAAATAATTAATTTCAGCCTAAACCGTACAACGGAACGTTTAATCGAATTCAACCAACGCAATCGCTACCGAGACGAACACAGCAGTAGTCTAGTACTGTACCGTAGTAGTAGAATTTACCGGGGCAGCTTCTCCATACAGGGCTATATCGCATTTTGCGTTGTTACCTTACAATGATCGCTACCAGTGAGCTTTTTATGAATGAGCGATTTTCCACTAAATAAATGTCAAGCTTATTTACGTTTTGGGGGGCATATTTTCAGTTAGCAGATGGTACTGTTTGAATCGCGATTCCATCTTCTACTGCCGGGTAACGTCGTAGAATAATCTTCAAAGGGGGTTCTTTATTAATGAATGAATGCAATGAGTAGGCTAAATGCATGAAAATATCACGAGAAGGGAAAAACTTAAAAGGACGTTTAAATCATAGAGATTAGGTCCATTTTTACACCGGTCTGCCAAATGTATTCTTTTTGATTCAACGATGAGGCTGCCTCTTGCAGGGGAAATGAGAAGACATCCATTTCATTCTACACTTCACTCGTATTTTCAGTTGTAAATAAGCAGCAAAAAAAAAAATGCTTTTAAATCTATGTAATCTTTATAAATAATAAGTATGCATTTTTATATAAAATACAGAAATATCAGTTGTAAAAATGTCATTAAAAAACGGACCCCTGTCCAACCGACGCAAGCAAGCACACCCTACAATTTCCCCAGAAATTGTACCCTCTCTAGTTCATAATTGCCGTAGCCCCAACAGCCCTTTAACTCCTGCGTCAACTAATCACTTTTCTTTTGTACAAAACCTCAATGGTTTATATGGCAGGTTTAAGTGCTTGAGTGTGATCAAGTCACCCAGCCACAGTGTGGCGTTTTGTGCTCATCATGTTGCGATACTCACTGGTAGCAGTTGTTGTGGAAGCGGTTGTAGCTGCCCAGAGCGGTCAGAGCCCCCAGTCCGATGGCGTAAGAGAAGAAGATCTGAGTTCCTGCATCGATCCACACCTGTGACCAACACACAGTGGCACTGTAAGCACGTGCACTAACTGACAACTGATCTACTGTTCACAATGGAGAGGTGAGATTCTCAGGCATGGCTAGATGATCTTCCCTGTAGGGGTGCACAGGATGGGCCAGAGTAGCCTACTGATTACTGTAGTCCTTGGGTAGATATTGCCATTCTATGCTAACCCTGTTCAGTAACCTT
The DNA here is from genome assembly GCF_963692335.1 of Osmerus eperlanus. Taxonomy (NCBI): domain Eukaryota; kingdom Metazoa; phylum Chordata; class Actinopteri; order Osmeriformes; family Osmeridae; genus Osmerus; species Osmerus eperlanus. Next base: position 7,433,128 of record NC_085021.1, read on the forward strand.
GACAAAACCTGTGCACAGTACACGACTGCGCCATGACGCCATGTTAATCTATGTTTATCATTCCAAAGGGTCTTCCTGACGAATGGCATCGTGTTTGTGATTCCTTGCTATGAACAAGGTGAAGGGGGGGGGGGGGGGGAGAATTCCTACATTGTTTGGGCCTAATCTAACTTTTCGTTTTGGTTTTCGACCAATCGGATCCGCGGTCCAGATTCTTTATGCGACAGGTGTCCCGTGCCCCTCCGTACCTGAGCCTCCCACAGTTTGGACCAGTTGGGTTTCAGGTAGTACACGATGCCATCCAGAGCCCCGGGCAGAGTGACACCATGGGCCAGCAGCACCACCAGCACCAGGTAGGGGAACAGGGCCGTGAAGTACACCACCTGAGGGTGGAGGGACGAGGACGTCAGCGGCAGGTACAAACCAGCAACGTACAGCCGTCCTTGCATGCTCTCAACCGCTATAGGCCTGGAGCAAACAACACCACTAATCTGTCATGCATACATAAAAAAGACCCAAAAAAAGAAAACGGCTTGTGAAACTTCAGTGGAAAAAGGTCCTGGATAAGTTCCGCTGATTCATGCGCCCCCCTGCTAGCCAGTGTTGTACCGGGCCACCTCACCGTGGCAACAACAGGCTAGAATAGAGCGTAGGCCGACTAGGTATGCAGCTGGATCTCAGGGGGCCACAGAGAGAAAAGCCCCTTCCAGCTCAAGCACAAACAGAGAAAGTTACTAATCGGCTTAGAGGCACAAAACTCAAAAGGTCCATGAGAGCTTTCTTTATATTATATGCATTTGGCCTCACTTTACATTAAAGTTACATTAACATTAACTACAGAGCAATACCTATTGTAAAAAAAAAGAAGAAGGGTTACATAGAAATGGCCTCTGTACTTAAATGGTAGGTTAAATAGCAGTATAAATGACTAAAGTGTAACAAGGCACATAACGTGGGAGGGTTAAGTGGATCTTACAAGGGTAAGTTGAAGGTTGGGTCACCAAAACAAGATCAATTGAAGCTCCGTACAGCCGGCTAGCGTCCTCGTTTGCATTGTCTGTTTTACAATAAACAGACAAACGAGTGATGGCTAAGACGGCACTAGCCAGCTACCAGTTTTTTGTTCAATCTTGGTAATCATACACAATATACATAGCACTGGGACGATTAAAGACAGCCAGAATGTGTACATCACGTGTTCCATATGGGGTCCTTTGATTGGTTGATTATCCCAGTGTCACTAAGAAGTTCTCAACTTTTTGATGCCCCCCAACACTAGACTCTGACGCTCCGCACCACTCCTCTCTTTATTTAACTCCATGACAGTTCCTCAAATAATAACTACAGAGTTGTTACTATAGGTATTATTATGTAGTAACATGGTAGTTGATGTAACCTTATGTCAAGTCTCATTTGAACCATTTGTATTGCTGTGTGCACATATACAGTATGTATATGAGTAAACTGTTCATAACGGACATACACAAGTATAAACACCATGCAGGGAAGCATGTACAAGAATGGAAACACACACACACACACAGGTAGGCCGACATTCTCTCCTGAAGCTAAGCCGCTTTACACTTTGTACACTTATGCATGGGGACCCTGGCTGAAAGCTTATTACAGAAGTTCAACAGACCACCCTCACAAACACACACACGCACTCTCAAAACCCCTTAACAATGTTTATGAATTTCAGTCACCAGTGCAATCAAATTCAAGGCCTTGTTTGGCACACTCTCCATTATGTTTTGGCACATTTTCTTCCAGACAATGCTTGGCAATAGCTTTGACGCCATCTTTTTGCTGCATGTATTACACGCATAAATTGCAATCAGTCATGGCCTTCTTGTTATCGTTGTTATATTTTCATAAGCTTTCAAAGATCTCCAAGACCTGTGGAAACCCAAGTGTTGGGGGTTATGGATGAAATCGTGTGTGTTTCAGTCTAGACAGGCTGATCCTCCACTTTAAAGACTCTTTGGGATCAAAGGTCAGAGTGTGAAGACGAGGTCGGGCTCAAGGTCGGAGGCAGGCGGCGCGGTGAGTTGAACTAAAACAGGAGCGACCCCGAGGGCAGATGACACTCTAACTGACACTGTCACTGGGACCCTAACACAGACCTGGCTGCGCTCCGGTTACACCCCCCTCTAAAAAAGTACCCCATCAACATTCACTCACTCGTGCACACGCACACACTGTCTGACCTTGCCTGTAGACTTGACCCCCTTCCATATGCAGAAGTAAACAATGACCCAGGTGGCTATGAGACACAGCACCATCTGGTAGCTGATGTCTCCAGGCTCGTCCAGACCACCAGACAGACGCAGCACCTTGCGCCTTGACCGCAGGACATGTGGGGAAAACACAGGAGCGACACGACACGGGGTTAAGTCCACCGAACGATGTACCTGGAGATGGTGCACAGGTTTCAAAAAGGACTACTCACTCCCAGAACTCGATGACTGGAGATCGCATGCCCTCCGGCTCCACGCAGCTGCCGTTGAACACGAGCACGGCTACGGAAGGTTTGGGCGGGGAGGAGGAGGAGAGGAGCGAGGCAGGGATGGAGGGATCAGCGGTGGAGGAGAGAGCGGCAGCGGGCGAGGTGCTGTGGTTGTGACACGCACGGCGAAAGTCGAGCGTGCAGTTGGGGGTGTTCCAGGCGTGTCCACAGGTTGCCCAGGGTAACGGGTCGGCGAAGGAGTGGAGGAGGAAGTAGAGACCCCACACCAGGATCATGATGTAGTACGTGTTACAGAAGAACACTATAACCATTGAGGCTAGGCCCAGACCTGGGAAATGGAGGAGCAGGGATGAAAAACTATTAACACACACGCACACACAAACACACACGCACGCATTCACACCATACCTTTAAAGAGGGGGGCGATGTTCCAGGCAGAGACCCCTCCCTGCTTCATAAACTGTCCCAGGGCGATCTCCAGGAAGAAGACAGGAATACCTCCGATGAACACAATCAACATGTAGGGGATCAGGAACACGCCTACAACATACAGCACAGCACCACATCACACACCAGTCACAGCTACATTATAACAACATTTTAGACTGTGATGTTGCAGATATGCTTTTTGCCACAAGCAGGAGTATAGTAGACAGATAAGGGTCTTTCAAGGTTATTTTGAGGTTTCAGTGAGGAAACGGGTGCAAAGGGGATGAGAAACAGTGAGGACGGAGTAGATGAATGGCAACGTGACAAGGAGAGAGGAAGTTGGGAAACAGAATGCGTGTATGAGAGAGAAAGATTTGTAGGAGTGGAACGACAAGGCCATAGACAAAGATTTCGCAATCATTTCAGTTGACATCCGCAGCTAGGAATGCGAGAAAGAGAAAGTGATAAAGTCGGAAAGTACAAAAGAGACACAGTAAGAGATACAGTAAGTGAGTGATTGAAGGATAGAAAGGGGGGAAATAATGTAGGACAAACGAATAGGCTACTGCTGGTAGGGCTGTGAGTCTTATGAAAGATAATCTTGACTGTTGTACAGCAAGCAAATGAGTGGTCAGGCTGTGGTTATTATTGTTGGCTTGCTTTGCCTTCTTTACACTGAGCCCCAGTTGAGAAAAAAGACAGGCAAAACCAAAAGGGCAAGATCCTACATAAACATACACAATCCTAGAGAAACACACAAGCATGTTATTTAGGTATAGAATTGACGTAACCGTGGGTGATACCAATATAACAGAGCAAGGGGCAGACAGTATGGGGAGGAGTCAGCTGAAAGAGTCACATGAGTATGACACACAGAGAGAGAGCTGCTCAGACGACGACGACGGGGGGGGGGGGGGTGAGAATGGTCACATGGAAGAGATGGAGCAAGGGCTTATAAAACAGGGATAATAAAGAAAGAAAATCCATCTGTAGATCACCTGTCTGGCTACTGTACCCTGCTCAGGTAATTCTGTCATTCTCATTCTCTTGTGCCCTGTACCCCCCCCCCCCCTCCCCTTTATTTTACTCTCCCTCGCTCATTCACTGAGGAGAGCAGATAGCTGTAGCCTTATAAGGAAGCATTTGTGTGTGTATACGTGTGTCAGAGAGACTGACTGCGGCCCAGTGAAATAGAAAGAGATCCACTACAGAGAGTGAGTGGATTTGAGAGAGGATGGTGAGAAATGTGTGGCAAATCTGCCATAAACTGAGCACTGCGCAAAGCATTCTATATCCCTTCCACAAATCACCTCTCTCAAAATCACCTCTCAGTGGCCAGGCGAGACAATAAAACCATTTTCCTAAATGAATTTCCTCCATCTCCATAGTAACCTAGCTATCTCACTGTTGGCCTCTTCCATTCGTCTCCAGCCCTGTTTGCGTGAGTAAAAAGGCCGGAAAGCCTGCGAGTGCCCACTCTTATCTGATTCCGCTGTCGTGTAACGAGACGTCCCCTGGGTTGGTCAAGGACACGAAACGTGGCGTCGCAGTGGCACTGCTGACACAGAGGGAAGGACGGGGCACAGGACGCTCATTGTAACAGTGTATTCATATTCCATCTGAGGAGGGGAGAGAGCACCTTTGTGTGCAGGGTGCAAGGGCAGGAGCACGGGGGGGTGGGGGGACTGTGTGAGGCAGGCTTTTGTTACACGATACGAGAAGGTGGGTATCAGAGACATGGGTCACAAGACAGACAGAAGGAGGGGAGGGGGGGAGTCTATACACGCTAACAAGCTCACTTTTATTCCAACGCTTCCTAACTAAGAGGAGACTTAGAGAGGGAGAGATAAGAAATGAAGGCCAAAGGTGGCCCTCTCTGGCCCGAGAGAAAGTGAGGGGGAGATTGAGGGAGGGAGAGAGAGAGATAAAGAGAGAGATAAAGAGAGGGAGGGGAACAAGTGAGAGAAAGGCAGAGGGAGTAGGCAGCAAACACACACACATCCAGTGGGGGAGTTCACGGCATGGGTTTATCAGGGGAGGGACAGCAGACGTAAACTGTGCTCGAGTGACTCCTGCTCCTCTGTGGGAGAGGCAGGGCGAGAGCTACGTGCACACAGCCATGCAAGCCTGCTTTGTCTTCCTCCTCTATTGGCCCTTAAAGTCTCCACACTCCTCTCTCTCTCCCCGCCCCCTTTTCCTCTCCTGCCACTCCTTTATGAACTTACAGTCACCTCAACCGGCCTGTAACAGTCTAACTGCCTTCTTTGCATGTTTCCTCTTTGGAGTGCAATAAAGGTGACTTTCCAATGTGACCGTGTCTAAGCGTCACCGTGGCTGCATATCTGTGGGTGTTGGAACCTGTACAAGTAAGTAACTGGGAATAATTTGTGGGTGTGAGTGGCTGGATGGATCGACTAGATGTGCAATGTGCTGTAGACCTGTGTGGGCACCGGTGTTGCATTGTTCAAGCTCTAGTATCAAGACCGTAATAATACATTGAGCTCACCTCCTCCATTCTTGTAGCAGAGGTAAGGGAAGCGCCACACGTTGCCCAGCCCAACGGCAAAGCCCACGCAGGACATGATGAAGTCCATCTGTCTGGTCCAGGTCTCTCTCTCCACCACAGGCACTGCTGTGGCCTGGCTGAGGGCCTGGGAGGGGCCACCCCCTCCTTCTTCGCCCCCTTCCCCCGCCCCAGGAGCAGGCACCAGGGGGCGAGCCACCCCACCACTCTCCTCTTCTACAGGAATCCCAACCTCGTCCTGGGAGAGAAGGATGTCCCCTAGAGGGAGGGGGGGGGGGGGGGAGTAGGGTGGAAGAAGGGTTGAGAGAATTGAGGTGCAAGGAGACAGATTCAGACAGAGAGGTAGAACAGTGACATTGGGTGAGGTAGAGGGAAAGAGAGACAGGGAAAGGAGGGGGGGGGGGTGTAATGGGGAGAAAAGAAGGATGGAACAGAAAGAGAGGTTGTAGAATGGGAATAAACTACTTCAAGATTTACTCTTTGATCAGAACACACGCGTACACACACCAATGGCACAAATCACACCGACTTTCTTACAACATTTCAACAAAGAGAGTGTCTTGGGCCACACTAGCTTGGTCAGGGGGAAGTGTGTGCACTCTGAGTTCACTTAAGGACAATGTTTAAACAGATTTACTGTAAACAGTGTCATTGCACCAAATTACAAATGTAGCCAATTATTGCACAAGAACTCGAGTGAAATTCTTGAGAGAAATATCAAGGCTAGAATCTCCTCCAAAAGTTAAGTTGTTTGCAGCTGGAATACACCAACTTTAGCCGAAATGATTTGCTTATCTAGGCCTACTATCTAACGCAAAGCTTTCATCTCAGATTTCACAATTGTATCAGTCAATTGTTCCACTCTTATCAGGATACACCCACATAAAACAGTATTGTGTTGCAGAACTTAAATGAATAAAGGGTCAATCCATCCGTCTATCAAATACAATGGGGTTTGTTTGCCGAGCAGGTTATACCTAGTATGCCTACAAAACATAACGGTATATTTGCAACAAAATATTACTTAAATTGATGCATTTTAGGCAGCGTGATGCTAATGTAACATTGACAAAGACGTATGATGAGAACAAAACAAATCAGTCCCAAAGCCAGTATTTGGATCTGGAGTTTCCACAAGGCAACTTTTAGGCACTTTTTAATGCAGAAGCACAAAGCTATGCTTCTTGGTTTGGCAAAGAACTTACGTTGTTGGTGATATTTCTTTTGGCATACCTTGGTACTAGACTAAATAAATAGATTATATTGGAGGATAGTACTGTAGCTATATCCTCTCCAAGACATTAGGTAAGAATCCTTTAAATCAAATTGGATGACTGAATCCACTTTGGAGCTGCAGAAATCCACTTTGTTATTATGCTTGTTGCAGATTTGCAGTTGGCAAACGAGACTGACTCGAGTGCTTTGGGAGACATTCAGACTCGTTCAAATGGCCATAGTTTAGTAACTAGGCTAATGCCCCCTGGTTGGGTCTGTCATTCTCTCATACTCATTAGTAACCCAAAACCTAATGAATAATTCCACATCGATAAATCACTTAGTTTGATTACAGATTGATAACATGAAACAATAAACAACAACAATATGCATACATTCAAATTCCAATCTTTAATTAAATAAATACAGATGACTTCATAAACACGTCATCAATTAATGGTACTCACCTGGGCTGTTGTCTTCCACTTCGGGAGACATATTTGACAAACTAGCACCACAATGATGATTTATCAGGTCAAGAAATTGCGGGCTAGGTAGCTGTATTGGTCAAACCAAATGGTGGTGGCTAACTAGCTAACGTTAGAGTGGTAACGTTAAACTAGATAGCAAGAGTACTCAGTGCGTCTGAGATAGAGAAGGGATAGTACAGTCCTTTTGTTGCCGTCTTCTGTTTTCTTGAAATCCCAAAGTGTGTTTTATGACAGCGAGTTCGAAACCCAAGAAATTGAATATTTACAAAGCGTCGCAGTCAGACGTTGAGGAGGGGGAATTCAAAAGCAGTCGACGAAGCACTTGAAGGTAAGCCTGAAGAATCTCATGGATGACAATTAAATGAAAATAACAGTAAGCCGAGGGGTGTAGGTCGTCCTGTGTATATTTCAGTCAAATAAATGCCCTAGAACATACATTAAGTCGTTTGCTGGGTAGATTGCTGTACTGTCCTTCGCTGGCGGGGTCTGACGGAGAATGCAAACCGCGCCTGGTTTGGTCCTTCTTTCCGCTGCCAGCAACGCTCTCCCTCCTCGCGCACAGCCAATCGAACAACGCAATTGGCTAATCTGTGCTGCGCGAGTTTCAGAGTGCGCAGCACACAGCATCAGCATCCTAACGCAAAATCATCTCTCATAGTTTCCTCCGTCGCTGCGTTCAATCAACCCCCACACTAGGGAAGACAGTAAAGTATACGATGTTCGAGTGTACGTGTGCGGTTATTTGATGTGTCGACATACAATATCAAACGATGGCACAGTGTAAAATATGTCAAATACATAAACCTACAGGGTAGACTACTTGGATTTGGCTGTAGGATATATGATAGGCTAATCATTGAATTTAGCCTACTAAAGTATTCATTTCACGCATTTAGGCTATACAAAACTAGGCGATTTGAACATGCGATATCTTAATCTGAAGTCAAATGCTTTACCACATGAGCTATAGCTACCCTTCCCCTTTGCATGACATGCAGACTGGAGGCTTCCTAGAACAGAAATAGAGGCAAATCTATTGCTCTACAATACCTGTTACATCCTCTTTTTAAACGAACACACTTTTTTGCAATATAGACAAAAATCAGAGGAGGAACACGAAACAAAACATCTAAAATCTACAAAGAAAACTCCTTAGGCTAGTGAGTTTACACATTATAAACGTTTCTGATATATTAGATGTTACGACAAACAATGAACGAAACTAATAATAACTTGATACTTTATGTTCTGATGTTCCACTAGCATTTGCACAGTGCGTGAGGATACGGGTATTTTGGGAGACTTTTATTCTTAATATGGTTTTGGTCTGTCAGAGACCAATTGAATTGGGGGCAGGGATTTAGATCATTTCGCTGACTCAATCGTCCAAGGGTAGTGCTACGATAGTCCCCCTACGAGGCGGTGGCGTAATCCCCCACGCTACAATGGCGTCAGATTCCATTTTAAGTCATACACTATCAGTTAGAAGTCGGGGGTCCTTAAGAACTGGTATAATGAGTCTAAATATAGATTTAGCAACCTGTGAGAGATGCTAAACGACAGTACTCGGAGAAACGTCAACAGCAGTTCTCAGAAAACTTTTGAAGGTGCCTCAGACAGATCACTCTAACTACAAATTGAAAGCCCCTCTCCCAACGACCTGAGTGAGTTCTGCTGTCGATTTGAAAAACAAAGAAACAGTCCAGACACCATCCCCCCTGTGACTCTCTCCACCAGCTCCTCCCCCACCTCAGCAAGGACTAGGACCTCCACAACTGCTCACATCAGGGGCCCCCTCCTCCCCTACCACATTGCCAACTCTCTCCATCCTGGATCGAGATGTTAATAGTTTGTGCAAGAGTCAGAACCCTCGCAAATCAGCTGTACCAGACTGTCTCTCCCTCCACCCTGAAGCACGTTGCCAACTGTATCCAGTGTTCACAGACATTTTGAACATTCCAAGTACGAGCCTGATTCAAGACCTCCACCATCTTCCCTATCCCCCCCCAAAAAAGGATCACAGGACTCAATGACTGCAGTCTCTGGTAATGGACTTTTTTGAGCACCTGGTGCTGTCCCACCTTGAAACCATCACAGACCCACTCCTGGACCCCCTGCAGTCCGCCTACACAGAGCCAACAGGAGACCCACTCCTGGACCCCCTGCAGTCCGCCTACACAGAGCCAACAGGTCTGTGGACGATGCTGCAAACATGGCCCACCACTTCATCCTCCAATACCTGGACCAGGATCACGCCAAGATCCTGTTTGTGGATTTCAACACCTCCTTTAACACCATCATCCCAGCTTTGGTGCAGGACAAACTGTGATTCCAAGAATTGGTCATAATGTTTGGGTACAGAGAGCCAGGACGCAAACATTTATGTTAAACTGTCTGTCAACTGTCTGACAAAATTGTCCGTATTCGTTTTAAGTTCTTTCATTGGTGTCAATGATGCAATCTAAACTCTGTTGGAATCTGGCAGATGGATTATTGCCAATGGACTTTGGTTGCCATCTAGTGGACATGGATGTAACGACAATCCCAGCAGAAAACAGGATTCTGCCAATACAAATTAATTGAATAAAGAGACACCATAGGCTGACATATTTTGGATACATGACACTACATGAGTGTACATTTTGTACACTCGTGTACTCAACCTTCAATAAAATTAAATATCAACTCACTGCTGGTTAGAATTTTACTGCGGTGGTCAGCCTATATAAACAGTCCTTCCCAGTTCCCTCACTGAATTGCTCTTCCTACGATTTCTTAAAATTTTCTGCGTTTTAGGGAGTTTTGCCTTGTCTTCACTGATGGTTTAGGTGGGTTATCAGTGCTTATCTGGGGGTAAGCCATTGGCATTACTTGTTAAACTAGGTTTGATTTGATGTCCTGTCCGCATGGGTATATCTACCCCATGTTGGGATAGATCTGGGGGGTCAGATGGCTGAGTGGTTAGGGAATCGGGCTATTAATCAGAAGGTTGCCGGTGCGATTCCTGGCCTTGAAAAATGACGTTGTGTCCTTGGGCAAGGCACTTCACCCTACTTGCCTCGGGGGAATGTCCCTTTACTTACTGTAAGTCGCTCTGGATAAGAGCGTCTGCTAAATGACTAAATGTAATGTAAACTGTAATGTTAGCCTTGTCCTGCCTTGTTATTGTATGTACTTGTGCTATGTTAGCTCCACGCCAGAGAGTTTCCCCCTTAGACAGAACCAATCTGCCAAAGTCAAACCTATTTTCATGGCAATAAATGGTTAAATCAATACGTGAGTGTCTTGACTGAAATCTCGTTATTCAATCAATGAGGTAAACAAGCAACATCATCAGAGGAAATATGGGTTGGAGTTTCAGCTCAGGTGAGGGTACAGAAGTTTCTTGTGGCCAGCAGACACATACTGAAAGCTGAGGTTTCACTGTGAATAGGAGTGAAACCATAGGAGAACTGGCATTGAGTCCTGTTTATAGAAGTAAAAAAAGGTTTGTGATAATGTTGATAGTAAATCAATACAAATTGTAGTCAATAATACATGTGAGTAGTCTGCGAAAAAAGGATTGAGAACATTATGAGGAAAATGACACAGTGAGGTTGTAATAAACTAAAACAGTAACAATGACGTTTACTCCAGTTACACAATTTGACTCCAGATCCAGGTATGGACTCTGAACATTGAAGTCTCAAACATAACTTGCCATAACATAAACCTCAATGCTACTTGAAGCTTTAATTTGATTTTGTGTTTGTACTGGCATATTTGTGTCTGCCTGGTTATACTTTAACCTTGCTGTGCTTATGTAGGTTATCTTAACTGGGTTTCGTTGTAAAGAGACATTGGTCTCAATTGGTGTTCCCCTAGGACCCATGTCATTTCTGTAATGTTATCAAATGTAGGCTAGGGTTCTCTTAACTTTGTTATAATCATAATTCTTGAATTATATGTTATTTGTAAGACATGCAATCACTTAAAGCTGCTGGCAATAATCGAGATATTTTATTGCAGCAAGTGGATTGAATCCACCTACATGGCCAAACACCGGAAGGACTCACACAAGGATTCACACCAAAAGCTCATCCACTTTTTACCCATGTTTTTAAATCTGAGTGAAAAGGGTATAACAACGAATTTACAATTATTACATACAATAAATAAATACAAATAAATAACGTGTACATTCAGTGCCAAATCAATTCAAATGTCGGATAATAAATACACATAGCTTGTGATGATAATAAATACACAGTGTAACAAAAATGATTGCCCCTGAGATATGAGCAAATATGAGCCAAACTACAAATGAAATTCAAACCAAGTGCAATATTACGGCACCTGTGGTGCCACAGGAATAAGCAAACACGAGTATGTCCATGCCATGCTTATCCTGCTCACACAAGGAAAACCACAACACTCTTAAACACGCAAACACACAATGTGCTTCAAGAAGACATTCACAGATTATGAATTTGATATGGCTCAGCATGATGCCCAGTAATCTATCAGTAACAGATCTCTCATTCTAAACTGAATGCAGCTATGTTCCCTTCATTGGACCAATGACTACCACTGAGAAGTAGCCTAAACAAGTACAAAAAAGCAAAACATTTTTGGACAAAATTATCAGACGTAGTAAAAGTTTGATTTTCATAGCAGTGTTTTGGACTAGACTTGCTGGTCACACTAACTACAGTGTATAGCTTTGAGGTGACATGTTAGTCATAAAACAGGATTGCTTTTGACTATCGTTCTACTTGTATTTCTCTTGAATGGTTCTTGGAATTTTTGAAGGAATGTCGTACTCCACAGAGTCCCCTTGGCTCTGACTATAGGTCCTGGTGAAGGTTACTGTGAGGGTGGCTCTGACTATAGGTCCAGGTGAAGGTTACTGTGAGGGTGGCTCTGACTATAGGTCCTGGTGAAGGTTACTGTGAGGGTGAGGGTGGCTCTGACTATAGGTCCAGGTGAAGGTTACTGTGAGGGTGAGGGTGGCTCTGACTATAGGTCCTGGTGAAGGTTACTGTGAGGGTGGCTCTGACTATAGGTCCAGGTGAAGGTTACTGTGAGGGTGAGGGTGGCTCTGCTCCTCTCTGTCCGCCTCCCTAGTCTCTCGGTGGGTCACCAGTCTCTGATAGCGGGCCTGCCGCTGCTGGTCCGGGTCCACGTTGACCCACGACTTGGCTACCCACTTCACCCCCCGGGTGACTGGGCAGCTACCATGGAGGGAGTACTCATCCAGCTCACCCATCCACCCTGAGAGAGGAGAAAGGGGTGAGAGGAGAAGGGGGTGAAGGAGGGAGCCTAGCGGGCAGTAAGAATCACAGAATGCCCCTGTGAGACGTGTGAGAAGCGGTCAAATGAAGTTTAGGGTCAGAATCCTTACCTTTTCCATCAGAAAGGTGGTTGTACCAAAGGAGAGCAGTGCCAGCAGTGGGCCTTGTCCTCAGATTCCCTCTGGCGCAGTGCTGCTGTGTGTCTGTCAGATCCACACCCCCCTGCAGCAGAGCCTGAGAAACACACACACACTCATTACCTTTCTATCATAGACACATTTGCTGACAAGATTCGAATTGTGTTTGTTGCGAATCAAGAGGTGCTTCGACTTCTGAGGTACAAGTAGTTCTGTCTTTCAAAGCCCTTATTGTGAAGTGGACTGAAACTTTGATGAGGACCGGTGACCGCGTTCACCCACCTCCTCCTCATAGGTGCGATTATCTGCCACAGGGAAGCTGGTCTCTCCACCCCCCTCCACAGCATTCAAGTAGAACAACACAGTAATATACCTGAGATGAAACAGAGATATTCACTATATCATTAAGAAAAATGATAATAGTTCAAAAAGGTCAATGCAAACCGTGACTAAAAAGAGTAGACTGCTTTCAATGAAAAACAAATTGTGGTCATGATTTTCCAAGTAAGAATTTTGTGAATGTTTTCCTTTTAGTTTAACTAAAAAATAAGGTTGAAAATGCTGACACGGCTCAATAAGTACCTCTGGGTAAGGTACAAAAATATGAAACAAATTCCAAACACATTCAAATGAGCTGGTACCTCTATCAAAATTCTAAGCAAATGTGAAAGAGCATGTAGGGAGAGGAACCGTTGAGACGCACACACCTGCAGGAGATCTCCGTGAGTGCAGATGTGTTTCCTGCCAGACACGTGTGTGCACAGGTCGTCCCTGAGTGGGAGGGGCTGCTGTCATGGTGGGCGTGACTAAATCCTCCCTGCTCATAGCGAAGGACCTGAAGAGGCTCGCTCAGCACAACCAATGGGGAGGGAAGACGTGTCAAACGAGTTACCCTGGAGACAGGAAGACAGAAGAAAGCGGTCATAACCAGCCAAAAACGTGTTCTAATAGCCTACATCCCGAGTGTGCACAAGCGACACTATTAACAGGTCCTCTACCCCTGTGCTCCACTAAAGTTAAACTGGTCACTGTTTAAAGGTGTGTCATGAATTTAAGGGTGGACAACGTCCACCAGATTAGGTTACTTGTGAATAAATCTTCAGCAAATAGCATGCTTTGAAATAGCTACTATTCTGCGTGTGAGTATTGCCTTTCCAAAAATATCAACTTTTTAATATTAAACCTATGTGTACAGTGTTTTTTCAATACAAAAGGCTGGGGAAAAAAAGTCTCTCTCACTCTCTGGGGGTCACTCTCACCACGCTGTGGTGTTGAAAAGGGGTGACTTTTTGTCTGGATTTTCCACAGGCACTGTCTGTGTGTGCTACCTGTTCCTGAGTGTGTGTAGTACGTGGTGGGATCCTGGGCCTTGGTACAGCCACGTGTGCTTGCTCTTCTGTTTCGGCCGGCCCTGCCCGGCTCCACCTTGCTGCTGCTGCAGGGGTTGCTGGGACATGCCGTCGCACACACGCCGGAACTCCTCCAAACTCAGCACACCTGCCGGAACACAGACACACAAATCTTATTGAGGAATTCCATTTACTGGCGTTTTCCGTGACTGCTCTTCCCCTTTCATTGTCTTTATATTCCTGTGTACTAGTCCGTGTTGTCACACTCTTTCTCCTTCCCATTGCCCCCCCCCCCCCCCCCCCTCTTCCGCCATGTACTACTGTACGCCTTTACTTTCGCCTGAGCGAACATCCGGCCCCCCTACCCTTGTGAGACCGCGCCCCAGCCGAAACAATAGCTCTGGGGTGCCTGGGCTGGAGGGGGAAGAGGAGGGGGATCCGGTCGAAATGTTAAGGAAGGGGGTCAGAGATTTTAATGAGATGCGATAGGGCACTTCCAGACTGGAACACGCAAACGCCCGTCTCCCCTCGCCCACGTTCATACCCAACCTTTACACACACAGATTCTTGCTCCCCAAGGTAAGAAGGACAGACTGGGATGGACATGCTTTGAGCACGCATGCTCATCCCAACGGTCACCACACAGACACTAACCTGCTGGGCTGGCTTCCAGGCCTGCGAGCGTCTGTCGTAGGTTTTCGGGACCGAGCCACGTTCCCTCTCTCGATCGGGAATGACTCAGGATCTGAGACGAGAGACAGAAACACACGACCTGGATGACGACGGCAAGATCAGCTTCACCTCGTACAGCTCTACTATCCTCCAAAGTCACACATTCCAGCTGAACCATTTTCACGCCAATTATCTTTCTCTCAACCTCGTTTTTTTCCTTCTCTTTCTGCCTGCAATTTCCAGGCTCTCTTGCTACACTTCTTCATCTCCCAGCTCTTCCCCGTCCCTTTCTCTCTCAGCCCACCTCCAGCCCTCCCCTCATTCTAACCTCCTCCCTCTGCAGGAACCCGTCCTGGTCCAGGTCTAGCAGGCTGAAGATCTCTGCTGTGCTCAGTGACAGCGGGGGCTGCCCTGTCTCCTCCCGGGCACCAGAGGGCAGTGTGACCTGGCTCTCCATCAGCCCCTTCAGCTGGGCCAGCTGCACCACCACGCCACACTCCTCTTCGGACAGGAAGCCTGGGATCTCTGACACGAAGAGGAAGAACAGGCGATTACAGTGTCTTACATATTATGCACGACACATTAGAACTGTTAGTGTAACAGCAAACCCACTTTTTCTGTGAAATTTTAGGCTTACTTATGGTGAAAAACCTTTCAGTATTGGTGTTTGTTCCAACAAAACACACAAAATCGCACTATCCTAACTTGATAGATACGGTAACGTACCAAGATGTGTTCCTGTACACATGTTACAGCACTGTTAACACTACTGTACTACAAACAACAAACTGCATAAAAGCTAAGACCATCAGGTAGTTTGTCATTGCCGGGTGATCCAGTCATTCTCATTTTAAAGCGATTGAGTGTGAGTAACTGTCGTGTGAGTGGATTAGGGGACAAACATCCCAGTCGACAGCGCAAACGTAATCTTTCAAATTACTACTGCAAATGGATTAGCTTAGTTGATTATCGACCTGTAGAGTCTATTATGTCCAATACAATTTAAATACTTAATGTATGTCTGTTTCATCGGACTTGACCTATCAGGTTAAACCGTAGAGGATCAGTAAGTCACTGTCTGGATAAAAGAAAGGGAAAAAATCATCAGCATTGGCAACATAGCACAAAGTACACTGGCGCAATAGAAGTGCACCTAGCACAAGTTATTATTTAACAGCCTGTTAACCAGACTTCCACTGCCGTGTCTGTTGAAGGGGCCATGCCTCTCGGTGTCAATTTGAAGCAGGTGAAGCTGTGTGTGTGTGTGTGAGCAAAGAGGATACTTAAGTGAATGCGGATATGGGGATAATGAGCGACCCCCCGCCCACCCCCTCCCTCGAGAGAGCAATTTGCGGTGTGGCCAGGCCCATTGACAATGCTAATGACCCCGGGGCGCTGAATGTCTCTCACAGGGGACTGAGAGCACAGCTGCATTGTTGTCCTCCCCTGGGTGTGAGTGGGTGGTTTGATTGTGTGTTAGTTGGTATGTGGGGGAGTAGCGTCGTCACGAACCCCTCAGAGATCCCAGCAGAGTCAGTAGCATCTCGTCCACCATTTCCACCGCTTCGACATGACCCGAAGCTTAGTATTACACGCGACCTTACACTGCCTTGCACATACCAGGAATAATCACATGACCGCAACCAGGTAAATATGGGCATGCAATATAAATATGGGCATGCGATATG
Organism: Osmerus eperlanus; assembly: GCF_963692335.1. Taxonomy (NCBI): domain Eukaryota; kingdom Metazoa; phylum Chordata; class Actinopteri; order Osmeriformes; family Osmeridae; genus Osmerus; species Osmerus eperlanus. Next base: position 7,449,376 of record NC_085021.1, read on the forward strand.
CCCTGTCTAGTTGCCTAGTTGTCATGTGCGTCTACCAATCTCTCCTAATGAAACGCTTCCAGGCAGACGGCTGCCAGTACAGTAGAGGCCTTGTTCACCCCTGGGGCCTTTATACTGTACTTAGAGAGTTGGCTAATCCCTATTGTCCAGTCAGGCCTCATTACCCTGGGCCCACGATCTGAATGAAGAGGACTGAGCCTTCCTCCTCTCCCTCCCGCCTCCTCACTCTCTCTTTCTTTTCCCTCTCTCCAGAGAGGAAGTGACCTGCTTGTCTGGGACAGGAATCAGGTCACGACTGCACAGCGGGGCCACACTAACATTTCCCTGTCCCACACGCATGTTCACACACTCATGCTGGGTCTTTCTCTCTCTCGCACACACACACACACACAGACACACACGGATGCAGACATCCACATTCACGTGTAATTAAACAAACAGGCACCAACGCTAGCGTGAAAACTGGTAAATGTGTCTGTTTGCTAATTACAGGCTTCTTGCGTTCTCTCTTCTCAAGGATGTGGTGTTGATGAGGTCTTAAAAACTTGCCTGTCACTTGGTAAGAAGGGTGATTGGGGGAGATAAGAAGCAATAGGGTCATAGAAGGATAGAATAGCTGTGCTTGCGGGGAGGGGGAGAGGGAGGGGGGAGAGAACAGAAGGGTTCGTGACATGGGAGGAACTCATTTTCCTCATTTCAAGCTGTGTGGACGGAAGGACCAGAAAGTCAGGACAACTCACTCAAATGAGTACATAACGGACACAAACCCCCGACATCTTTGAATCACACACACACACACACACACACACACACACACACACACACACACACACACACACACACACACACACACTACAGCAAATGGGTGAGCAGCACATCTGATCCTCAAGCACTTTCCCTTGTTCCCCACCCCATTCCCCCCCCCCCCCCCAACCAACCATTGTTACCCCCTAGCTCCCCTTCCCCCGCTATGCAAATGCACCCGAAGCCTACAGAGAGGTGGTGCATCACCGCCGCCTTGTATAAATACACCTATGCTGGTCTCTCCTCACTCACTCACTCACTCGCTGTCCTGCGAAGACCACATCTCACCACACGCAGGTGAGGACCCTCTACAACTTCTCCTACCCTGGAATATTCACCTGGGTTCCTGGCAACAACAACAACAACAACATGTCTGCGCCTCCATCTATCTCCTCTTCCCTTCAGAGGCGTCACATTCCAGCGCCTGTCCTGCTCCTCCTGCTTCTTGTAGGGTCTGGCTACCCCTCCGTCCTGAGGCCTGGAGCTGGTGGTGGGGCCGAGGCTAAAGTGAGGGCCAGATCAAGGGTGAGGACCGGGGCTGGGGCTGAAGCTGAGGCTAGGCTTGGGGCTGCCGAGTCTCAGATCGAGATAGTGACCGGCAGTGACGTTGAGGAATGGACCGGAGCAGGAGTTCTCTCGGGGTCAATCCTGTCACACGGTGGCGGAGGCGGGCAGTGGGACTCGCGCGGCTCCTCTCGTTGTGTGCCCGTTCCATCTGGCATGGCCCTGTGCCAGGACATTGGCTACGACACCATGAGGATGCCCAACCTGCTGGGGCACGAGTCGCCGGGGGAGGCCGTGCAGCAGAGCGCCAGCTGGCTCCCCCTGCTCGCCAGGGAATGTCACCCTGACGCACGCATCTTCCTCTGCTCACTCTTTGCTCCCATCTGCTTGGACAGGTAAGTATGCAAACACTGCCCAGCCAGCTCACATACAACGACTACAGCTACTTTAACTTGAGACATATATGGAAGATATTTGTGAAATGAGGAATTTAGGACAGTTCCCAGGTCCAGATAATGTGGAATTCTGTGAAATACATGTTCACCAGTGACTGAATATCAGGTTTATCAGTGTCTGCTTTTCAGTGGATGTTTTCAGTCAAGTCAAGCTCAAAGGAAAGCATATTTTTAGATCACATCCCGGTCCTTGTACACCTATTTAACAATGTATGCCCCCCCAAAACAAAACAATTTCTTTGTATTCTTCTATCAAAACGAGTGTGTGCTTACGTAAGCTTGTACCAACCAATTTCAACCAATAATATCCTGACATCGACTCATCTATCAATATTCAACTTTTAGCAGCACAGAGCTAAGATTCTTTAGTTAGCTAGCTCGCAACAGTATGAGTGTTTGCCACAGTCAAATCAAATGTATCCCAACATTATGTACCGCCTATCTATCCTTGCACTCTGCTGAACGTCACAATAAGGAAGTTATACTACCGAAGCAGTTTCATCTCAACTTAAAAACTTGATAATAATTGATGGGGGGCGTCTAAATATTTTTGTTGTTGTTGTGAAATTACTACTTGTAAATCCACAAAGTATTACAATGAGGTCAATATGCTGCCTTTTTAAAAGGCTCCAAACAAGAGACCCTGAAAACGAATATATGTTGGGAGGTTCTCTGGATGGGAGTCAGGTGGCTGAGCGGTTAGGGAGTCGGGCTAGTAATCTGAAGGTTACCGGTTCGATTCCCGGCTCTGCAAAATGACGTTGTGTCCTTGGGCAAAGCACTTCACCCTACTTGCCTCGGGGGGAATGTCCCTGTACTTACTGTAAATCGCTCTGGATAAGAGCGTCTGCTAAATGACTAAATGTAAATGTTCTCTACCATCACTCATCTTCAAACCCATCCTTGTTTCCTTTTCCCATTGTCATGTTCTATCTTTCCCCAGGTTTGTCTCACCCTGCAGGAGTATCTGCGAGGCTGTGAGGGACAGCTGTGCTCCAATCATGAGTTGCTATGGCTACCCCTGGCCAGATATTCTACGTTGTGACCAGTTTCCTGCTGACCACTTGATGTGCATCTCATCCATCACCAACGCCAGTGTCAGCGTCAGCGCGAGGGGGCACAAAGGTGACACAACAGATGCACGCAAGCACACACACACACATGAACACATTGACGACATACCCAGTCATCTCTTCGAATGAGAGACGTTAACCCTTTCATACGTTGCGCGTTTCCCCAGTACCCCAGGCCAGCTGTCGAGACTGTGAGTTAGAGGAGGCCTCCTCAGCCAAAGACCTGCTAGAAACCTTCTGTAGGAGTGATTTTGGTGAGCGAACCCGACCCCACACCCTCCTTGACTATCTCGGGCTCCCTCTTGTCAAGTCTTGTTCCTATTAAATAAGCCACTTCTTGAATTGAGCTGCATCCACGTGACCGTTCCCTCCTCTCCCCAGTGGTGAAACTGCGCCTGACGAGGCTCGAGTCCAGCCAGGTGAGCCTGACCCAGTTCACCCTGGCCTCCAAGCTGGAGGTCCTGAAGCACGGCCCGCTGCTGGGGGGCCAGATCCGCTCCCGCATGCAGCTGTGGCTGGAGAGGGACGCCACCTGCGTCCGGAACATGACGCGGCGCCAGCCCCGCGGCGGCACCTTCTTGGTGACGGGGACCATGCAGGGGGAGCGGCTGGTGGTCAACAAGGCCTTTGCCTGGCAAAAACGGGACCGGAATCTGATGGTGGCAGCACGCAAGTGGAAGAGACACCGGTGCAGAAACTAGAGCTATGGGGCTTGAGATGGGTTGAGTAGACCGCAGAACCCCATGCTACTGAGCTTTAAAACATTGCAGAACACAACGTCTTCTGAAAAATGTACATATCTATATATTATAAGCAAATATCCTCAAACTATATTTTTTAAACAATAGAAAAACAGTCACTTAACATCTAGTATTGTTTTTTGTTTTGCTTCTTCCGGGTCAGGGAAATAAACTGCCATGTGTAAAAATAATAATTAAAGTTGCATCCATGTGCTTTTCTTTTTACCCATTGTATTGTTTTAGTCATCTCTGCCTACTTTTCAATTTACCATTTTAGACACAGTCAGTAGGCTTACCAAAGAGCAGAGGCTTGAGGCTCAAGGTTTTCATCTGGTGTGTTCTGTCTGGCACCAAATACACCTTCTGAACATGACCCACCTAAGGACAAGTATGTCACATTAATAACATTATACTGGATTGGACTAATCTAAGACAGTAGCAAGAGTGCATGCATGTTAAACTGAATGAGTTAAAAGTGCACAACATTGCAGATGATCAAATGTGGTAGATGGAATGGGCTACACGATTGATTGTTCTCGTCTCTGCTCCTCACCCTTATTCCTTCAATACGAGGCAGGCTGAAACTCTGACGATCATCCAAATCAGTGTCTAGTGGTTGGTCAGACCGGGAAAGAGGACTTCCAGCTGTAGGAGAGCCACCGTCGGAATTGATGTCCGGGGGTCCGTTGCTGTAGTGCACGTACAGTAGCAGAGCAATTACGTTTATAATGTACACATGGAAGAAAACCATGACCACCACAAAATAAGCCCTTGAGCAGACATTGCTTTTCTGAATCTGCAATCGCTCTCGCCCCGGCAGCGGTGGCAGTTGCGGGGGCATATACGACAGTGATTCGTTACACGGGTTCTGAAGGCTTTCCTGAGATTCGCCCATCTTTAAATCACTGTGTCGTAAACTACAGACACAGCGCCTCTCAATCTGATCTAGACTAACCCGTTAGCTAGCTACACTTGCACCAAAGACTGAAACCCCGGCGTTATCCCCTTGCTAACGTCACACACACTTTCCTAGTCTAGAGTCAATGCTTCCATTTATTAACTGCCACTACTCATATATTATTATTATATAACTCATATATTTATCTATTAGAATCCAAGCTAAGCTAGCTATGCTCTAGCAGTTTCCCATGGTACCCCCTAACAACCTGCCTAACAACAACAACATCCAGAAACAAGAGTACCCGGTGGGACATTGAAACAAATCTACTAGCGCCCTCTGGCGATAAAGTCACAGAATAAACTGTTAACAATTTACCCTAGTGTTCTGGATACAAATGTTCCTTGACTTTGTGCATTTACATTTATTCATTTAGCAGATGCTTTTATCCAAAGCGACTTCCAAGAGAGAGCTTTACAAAGTGCATAGGTCACTGATAATAACAACAAGATAGCCACAAAAACATTGCGAGTAGCCAAAACATAAGCACATATTGTGAACAACCAAAATAAGTGCCAAAGGGCATCCTGTGTGTGTTCAGCAACTTCTGTATCTCTCCTAACCTGTGTCTTCAATCACTGAGCTCTTTACCATGTGTTTATTGTTCTCTGTAAATCCCCTGAGCATGACCTCTTGCTGTCCCTTTCAGCCTAGAGAAAGCAGCCTGTTTATTCATTAATTGATTTAGTAACATTGTAGGCCTATTATGTATGGCCACTGGCAATAGTTATGTGCTTGAATTTTCTCATCATGTAGGCCCTGATTCAGCTCTTTTGCACACTGTATATCAGAATTATTTGACCATAACTACATTTGAATACTAATAGTTGTGCTATAATAGTTAAATAGTTGTTAAAATATAATTAAATTAAATTGTGCCACTTGTAAGCCTATACTGTAGGCTACACCACATTGTAGCTAACAAACCCTCAATAAATCAAATTTGGGCCAACATGTATAAAAAATACAACCAGTAGGATAAACAGTTTCTTTACATTATATTTATTTTTGCTGCATTCAAGTCTTTGTAATACTATATAATAAACTACTATTAGGTTTAGGCATTTACATTTTTCATCAGATACTCCACACACAAGGTTTCAAAGAGTGTCTTCATTTAGTAAACTTGGCTAACCAACAACAGCACATTACACAGGAGAGCAAAGTCTGAAGGATTAGGACAAAGGCCGCAATGGCAGTTGGTGCAGGCAACAGGAGAGATGGGATAGCATAACTGTGGCAAATGTGTGACTGAAGATTAACAGAGCAAAGCTGCTCAGTATAATTCCACAGTTGGAACACACATATCTACTACCACCAGAGAGGCCAATTATTGGACAGTTTATTTCACCCTCTTAAGAAGCTCCTTGATATCAGCCTCAATGTCGCTGGTCAGGAACCTCCTGCTATAGCGCTTATATGGTTCTCCGTCTGGGCCAACCAGGAACTTCTCAAAGTTCCAAGCAATATCATTCCTGCAGACTGGGCTCCAAATGATGAATTTGGGGTCGGTCATGAGGGCCATGGAGTCATCACTGGGAACAGGCAGCTTTTCCTTTAGATACACAAACAAGGGGTGGGCATCCTTTCCATTCACATCCATCTTTTCAAGAAGAGGGAATTTAGGCTCAAAGCCATTGCCTGGACGGATGTACTTAAGGGCCTTAAGGATCTCATCATTCTTGCAATTCTCCTGTTGAAAAAAATGGTCTAGTTTGTACACCATTAACAATAACTTTTGGAGCCAAGGAGTCAAGGAGCCAACCAAATTAAAGATATAGCTGCAGGTTTAATCTCTTCATTTGCAATCACTCCATTGGCAGCTGGGAAAACATTGTAGGCATAACCACTTTTTCACCATCTGCCCAAATAGGCTCTTGCTCAAGGTATTTTGTTTAATTCCAACAGTTTTTGCAGAAAATGGGAAACAGGTTGAATAGCCTACCTGGTGTCCAAATTGATTGCAGGGAACACCTAGAATCACAAGCCCCTTTTCGGAAAATCGCGAATGTAGCTCGTTCATCTGGGTATAGTCCCTGGTTGTAGTGCCTCAGAGAGACGCCACATTTTCGACAAGGACAACTTTTCCTTGTAATGACGACAATTTCAATATATTGCCCGACAGCAACTTTGCTGTAAAATCGTAAAATGTCTTAATAGTTCCAGACATTTTTGGCGAAACTTAACGCTCCCCTGAGTTGACAATTCTAACAACGAGATTGATCTTCCGCTTTTCATATAACCCCAAGAAGCCCAACCCCCTTGTATTTGTAAGTAGAAAGTCGTGGAAAAATCCTAAAACAATGGTCCAACTTCCTGTAACACAGATCCGACTGGAAAACGATGATGCATCACAGAGTGGTATGGGAGCTGCACAGACAGGGACGGCAAGGCCCTACGTAGTGTGGTCAGGTCTGCTGAGTTCATCATCGGCAGGAAGCTCCCAGCCCTACAGGACACCTACCACACATCTCTCAGGAAAGCTGGCAGGATTCTAAGAGTCTTTTACTACCCATACTTCAGTCTTTTTACCTCGTTGCCTTCTGGCAGGCGATACCGAGGCATTCGGTCTCGCACACGCAGACTGGACTACAGTTTCTTTCCAAGGGCCATCAGGCTTCTGAATGAACATTGATATGGACATTGATACACTGTCAACACACACTAGTCACTTTACACACTGTCACTTCAGCTACTGGTTGCACTTTCAGCTACTGGTTGCACAATCAGCAATATTGCACTAATTGTACCCTACTTGTCTCTAGGTCAGTATAGGTTATAAGGTTAGTATAATATATTATGTTGTTTAGTCTACTGTATTATTATTATTTTGTATATTTAGGAGTTTTATTATATTATATGTTAGCTTATCATAGGTTCAACCTATGTTTTGAGTACTTTTATATCACTTTTATGCCAGGTTGCTTTGCGTTGTCTTGTCCAAAGCATTTCAGTGCCAAGTTTGACCCTGTGTTGTTCTGTGCATCTGACAATAATAGACTTGAACTTGAATGTACACTTAGCTACCTGTAGCTGTATAGCTCTAGTCATAACTGTAGCAAATGTTTCATTCTGAGGGAAATAATACACAGAAAGCGCCAGAACTATTGTGTTTATCAGAGAATATCATGCTACATTCAGCCAGCATATTGGATTTCTTGCAATATGTTTGTATAAGTTGTATTTTGTTGGTCACATCGAGCACCACATTCAAACACTACCATGGGACTGTGGCACAAACTCTTAGGTGACCACCTGAAATCTCTTAAACCAAAGGATATCATCTTCCTTCCATGACAAACAGAAGCTTTACGGCGGATGCCAATTACTCCCTTCGAAAAAAAAACGAAAAGCTAAATGAGAGAACACTCTCTGACTGACTAAATAACAGGTCCATTTTCTCACCAGTGCACACACTGCACCATGCAAGTTGCTCTGCCCATTGGAACTAATTACGTCAGGTGGTGTGAGTCACTCCCAACAGTCTTGTTTTGGAGACTGAGAAGAGCACTTCCCTATTGCTGTTGTGAGTGATAGCTGATGCCTGTGCTTTTGGCAGGCTGGTCCAGCTAGACCCAACAGTGAGGTCAGATGAGGGGCATCAGTTGGTCATTTTATTAATTTAGACCTTCTTGAGACTACAAGGAATCAACATTGAGACCAGGGTCTCGTAAGCACACATAAAGTAATACAACTCAAGTAGGCTACGAGAAAACACAAGATAATCCATCAAAACATGTAGATATGCTAAATTCAATGCTTGCATTTTGCAGCCATTCTGGTAATACATCACATTTACCACAAGATGGCAACATCATTCACATGTCACTGTACGAGGTTATCCTGAGACAGAGAAAACAGTGAGGGAGTCACTTACCACAGAGCAGTAAACACACTAATCTGGATTGTGGATATGCTTTTTAGAGCTGTTATCTGACTGTAATCCCTACACTAACCCTCTGATGTATATCCTCTTAATCTCCCCATGGTGGGTTTAATAGTGCCCCCTTAACTCTGTGAGCCTTCAATGGAATTTGAAAGATCACACAATGAGGAAAAAAAGTTATATACTGGGCAGATACTTCAGGCTACTGAATGTGCATGAACATGTGATAGGCTGACGTTTGACCTTTGGAACACCAATCTTTATTGCGTTATTTTTCTCATTCGTCCAGGTGACATATTTCATATGCGATTTATGTCTGTTTCGACATTATAGTCTATACAATGTCGAAACTGACATACAGTATAGGCCTATATCGAAATTAACAGGTGCGCCAAAAGATCGTCATGTAGGCTATGCGGTAGGCTATGAAATCACAGGCTACTTAGATGCTCACATGGAGACACAGTAGCCTAACCTAAATCAATGGCCAGCAACAGTAGTTTTTTTTGTTGCTTATTTCAATTAGAGCAGAATTGATGTAGGCCTATAGGCTACCTATATTTGGATGGCCTATAACATAAAAACATCAACAAAACATGGTAGGCTACCAATACGTTTCCACTAGGAATTAATGAATTAATTTATGGATGGTATTTCTAGCCATTAATTATTTAGAAGGCTTTTGAAGATGTTTGGCAGGCTATATTTGGATGAAAATCCCTTTAATTAATGACCCCCCACCACAGTCACCTACACACACACGCCCCTTGCGGTGTTTTCCGGGATCACGCTATCGCTTTCTCTTGGGATCCCAGAGCGATCCGAGATCAGATCACCGAACGGGACCGTGTGTTGTTAACTATTTAAATGTAGAACAAAAATGTAGCCTAGCATTGCGCGTTTATAGAGATCAAACTGAGAAGACGCCCGCCAACTTACCCTGGATAAATAGCTCTTGGTGGTAATACTTAGGCCTATTTCATACGAAACTGTGGGCTAGTTGATATCCACCACAACGGTATTTAACTTGTCGCAGTGGATAATCGTGCCGGATTAACGGAATCTAAAGGATTTAATTCATAATATTGTCATTTGCATCCGAATAATTTACCAGGTCAGTTCCACTTCTATAAAGCGGTTATAGTTTATGTGTGTAGAAATAGTCGACTTGTAATGTGACAGCCTTCTGTTTCACAGAATGCCATTGTCGGGGATTCATGCTTTTTATTAGGCTACTGTTCGAACATGTCATTGCAGGTGTAACTGGCATTCTGAATTATCCACAGAGAAATTCGACATAAGAAAACGATTGATGTTTCTCGACTTCCTATTGTAATAGCCTACTATCACCTACTTCGATCATGGGCTAATTAAGTTTCGATCTCAGTTGCTATACCTGCCTACCCCACTAACCTGTACTGTACGGGCCACGATGTATTATAGCCTACGTAGCGCAACTCCTATAATTTGGGTTTGTATCAATTTACATCATGGAAAGACGCTACAATATACATTAGTATTCTTTTCAACATTTAAAATCTCGGCACCATAACTTTACTTTGCCCTGCTAGACTCTCCCCTCCCGGATGTATAGCCACAGGAAAACACGGGGAGAGAGGGAGGGACAGAGGGGAAAGGCCGGAGATGCTGGAATGTTTTTGCATTATTTCCGCAATATCTTCACCATTTAGCGAAAATGTAGGCCTAATAGAGTGTTTAAAGAGGTATTTGTTGAAGGCTACACTTATTTTTCATAAATGTATATCTGTGATGATCTAGACCGGGTGTCCGCAAACGGGACAGACGCAGACCAGTGTTGTCAATGAGAAAGAAGGTATATAGCCTCGTCTAAACCAATTGCATGTTAACAAATAGGCTTAGCCTCAAATCCTGTTACCCGGACATTAAGACACGTATCTACAGATGTTTTTACAGCATTAGAAAGTGTCGTTAAGCATTAGGCTACCCTACATTATTGATGAAGACTTTCGATATGGGATGTCCCGTGTAAAATAATATGCACAGGAAGCGACCACTAATGAAACACGTTGCCTGACCAGTCGACAAGACCATCGAGCACAAACCCATAATCGTGCATGTGAGGTTCTAACCATAGTTTCCTGCCTCGAATGCGCATTTCTCATGAGAAGTGCTGGCTCATGTCATGCACCATGGGTGAAGAGAAATCACGTAGGCTAGCCTAGATTTCAAAACCGTGGGTTAAATTGCACAGAGACGCGGCAGCGAATATGCCTGCATGTCACCTGTGTTAGACGTAGCTCTGACCTTATGTTTTGTCGCGATTTGCGCTGATAGGAATATATAGTTAATGACACTGTTTATTATATGAAAAATATAGGCTATATTAACACTGTAGTAAACTAAATCACGTGTGTGATTACATTTATCACACCCACACACACAATATATTGGGGTTCTTTGTCAAACTGTTTGTTGGCTCATCTTTAATGTGGCCCAACAAAACCAGTTCTGGTTAGCCTATATGGCTAAAAGGGTGTCCCTAAGCAGGCCTTATTAAATTAAATTACCCCATTTACCGGGATCTGCTGTCATCAATGATAAGACTCAATGAATGTACAATGCCGCAGTTAAATGTTTTCAACATGCTTCTTACTGTCAAATTCCAACGCATGCAACTATTTTACATTTTTCTCTCTCTTTCTGTCTTTCTCCATCATTTCTTTTCTTCTGGATTACGAAGAGCTGACGGTAATAGATACAGGGAATGAGTGTGTGTGATGTGGGGACAGGAAGGCATAGGGAAGGGATTTTGTAGTTGGGCAGACTTTGTTCATTACTCATGCATCCTTAGGCTGCTGCACTGAACAACATGGCACTGAGTGCCCATTCCATTCTGCCACTGTGTGTCTGTATAGTGATGTTGTGTGTGTTCATATGCGTGTGTGTAGCTGGTTTCTAGAGTCTGAATGCTTTTGGATGAGTGTTTTGGTTCAAACAGTTCCTGACCTTTAGCAGGTGTGGTTACAAGCATCAGAACTTTCTTTTGGAAAACAATAGATGAGTCAAACAGAATACCCCACAATAAGTGGGGTATTCTTTAAAGTGAAATGTCTTACTGATAGAAAACAAAACTTTTGTGATAGTAATTGATACCAGGCATTATTTACACAAAGACTTCCACCATGATTGAAACCACTATACTTCACTGAGCATGGTAGGCTTATACGGATCCTTATTTTGAAACAAATCATTGCACACAGTAGTCCTACAGAAATATACGACCATCTCTTTCTCAAGTCACAAAAAGTACATTTGAACTCTTTGTTTATGAAACCATCATTCAAAACAACCACCCAGTCTAAAAGACAGCTCATCCAAACACCTTCACATGCAAAACTGAACGTCTTTGCGTCATATGTAAAACGATTTTCAACGTCATTTATACGTTGGTCTGTTCTCAAGATTATCGAGCCACAGACAGACAGACAGAGATTCCTGCCCTTTATCTGAAAGCTGAGCGGTTAGGGAGTCGGACTCGTAATCTGAAGGTTGCCAGTTCGATTCCCGGCCGTGTAAAATGACGTTGTGTCCTTGGGCAAGGCACTTCACCCTACTTGCCTCGGGGGGAATGTCCCTGTACTTACTGTAAGTCGCTCTGGATAAGAGCGTCTGCTAAATGTAAATGTAATAACGGGCTAGACCTGGTAGAGGACGGCGGGCATGAGAAAGCCAAGCACCTTGACAGGAACAGCATGTCTCTAACTGTCCGTGCCAATCTAAGCAACAGACAGTCGAGCAAAAGAGAGAGAGAGAGAGGAGGCATCGGAGGAGGCGGAGAAGGGCTGCAGATTTTAAATTCGGAGCTCCCCCCCCTCCTGCTTCTCCGCCGCCTTGTGAAGACCGCAGTTCCCGGCCATGTCTGTAACCGAGCAACCCAAAAATGGTTGTGTAGCGTGCTGAATAATAATAATAAAATCAGGTGGTCTTCCTGTCCTTCCTTGGCAGGAGTGTCTGGCTCATCACCACGGTAGCGCTGGTGATGAAACAGATCGCAGAGCAGGAGGGCTCTGCCCATGACTGCCTAGAGGTTATATGCAGCTGAACTGTTCATCCCATTGTTGACTTGATTTCCCAGGTAATCTTCAAGTCATTAAAAAAGGACTGAAACGGTAATAGTGTGGATGACTAGTGTCTGTTTTATGATTTGTTGGGCATTGGCCTGTGTTTTCGTTGCAGTGTGTCAGTAACACACTGTTGTTGAGACACTGTTTGGCATGTGGTCAGTCTGTACATGCTTGGTAGACATCTCATTACTCATGTTCACTGACATACCTTTGCCAAATACTTTCAGATACCAAGTGCATCTGATGAAGATGATTTTAGACCTGAGAACCATTCCAGCCTGACACAGTCCATGTCTATCAAACTGAATTCAAATTGATATAGAGCATGTTTTACTCTTTTAAAAGTTGTTCAATAAGTTATAGTGTATAATACGGTTCTTATTTGTGTACACTTATAATTATAGTACAGTATAAGATATTTGCATTGCTGTTGACACAAATCTGTTTTAGCATGCTTGTACCATGCTCAGTCTTCCAAGGGTTTTTACCCCCACCTCAGAAGATTTGCATGGTCTGTCTGCTCATGCTAGTTTAACAGATAAGCCTCAGACTGAAATCCTTCAGATGTGCATGTGTGAAGCATTTTCTCTTCTTTTAAGAATGCTTGAACCTAAGAATGAATAAATTAAGAATCTCTGTTTCTTCATCGAATAACATTTACTAATCATTCTTTCCCACAGACAGAAAGTGAGCGGTGAATGAAATGAACTCAGCAACCTTGGCATTTCATTATATGAACTGGGAGAACATGCTAATGAGGGGGGTGGGGATCAAATCCAGAGACTGGTCTAAAGTGAAGTCCCTCAACCCCCCCCCCCCCCCCCCCCCGCACTATCCCGCAATATAAAACAGATCAGAGCTCCCTGTTAGAGAAGTCTTGAGGAAAGCTCTTAATTTATGATTATTAGTAATTCTTCTTAGATTAAGCCCATCCTCTATTCTGAGATGTGTTGGAGTACTGAGTCACTACGTTTTGAATTTAGCTGAAAGACTCCAAGGGATGAATGGCTTTTGTTGAGGATTCTAAGGTCGGACACAAAGAGAGGGGAACTGTGTCTGTGTGTGTGTGTGTGTGTGTGTGTGTGCGGGCGCTCCTGTGGCCTAGGGGCACAAATGAGGAGCCGTAACTGGAACAGAGGCAGAAATATTTTGGCGTAGCTGCCTCTCCCTTCAGGCCTGCAGTAGAGGAAGAAACCCGGAGGAACAGAACAACGACACAAACACAACAATAAATAAGCTCTTACATGCTAGCACACAGGAGTACAATTTACAAATGGCTCTTGACTTATTTTGGCCTGAAAGTAAATTACTTTGAGTGAATTGCTCGAAGATATAGGACAGTAAATTGGGTGAACATTCAACTTTGTGTGGATAAAAAAAAGGTTTATTTTCTATTACTACTACTTATTTTATATATTTTTATTATTATTATTTCTGACTAAAACAATGCATCCGCTCCTACGCTGTTTAGACCGTTAATGTACTCTTGCCTATATGACTGCACGCACACAAAAACACAGAATTAGTGCAGTGTCCCCCTGCCATCATGAACAAAAGGTTGATTTGGTGTGTGTGTGTACTGCAGACCAGATTTAAACAATAGTGCTGTTTAAATGCATGGCAGAAGTCATATCTTGAATCTTTCTGTTGAATACGATATTGCTCCGTCAACACACATGAATAACTGGAGTTAATTTGTGTTTAAACATGGGACACTCACTGATCTTTATCACAAACATCAGCTGTGCTGTGTCGTTTTTATAAAATGCTTTTGTTCTAGATACATTTACTATAACAGTTCTAGCAATTTTCCTGACACATTTACCCCTTAATGGTATGTTTGCTCTTGGCAGGGAGCACAGCATGTGAGGATACTTAGATACAGAATGTTTAGGTTTGGCCAATCTTTTGCTGCAATGCGTTTTCAGCATTTGTCATGCATCCATTGTGTTGATGATGACACGGTTGTGGTTGATAATGAGGAGTAACGATCGTGGTCGTTAAAGTGAGGATGTCTGTGTGATTCCAGGCCCCTGGGCCCCAGCCTGCGTTGGCGAGATGGACAGGATGAAGATCATCAAGCGGAGGTTGTCCATGTCTCTACGCAGCGCGCGGCCTGTTGACGATTCGCTTTCTGAACTGGCCGAGCAGATGACCCTGGATGAGCCATCTGCCTCCAGAGACAATGGTGAGAAACAAACACAACTGTTTTAGAGAGGAGAGTCGTGACGGGCCCATGGACCTGTTATGTCAGGCCTCACACACACAGTATACCCAGGTGGAGGGGGACTAGATGTGGGGTGAGGTGTGAACCATCTGTGTGTGTGTGTTTGAATCTCCTCATGACGCAGGTCAGAACAGCAAGAGGAGCTCCCTCTACCATGCAAGCTGTTCTCTAACCCTTGCGTCAGACCCTCATGTTCTAGCCTTCAGTAGCATTTGATTTGACTGAGAGCTGTGTTAGAGTAACGATGTGTGTGAGAACATGTTATGACAGACCCTGTCATTTTCAAGCAGGCTGGGTGGATATCCAAACTGACCAAAATGTAAAAAAAAAAAAAAAAAAAACTGCGGCCATTTTCATTAAATTAGCTCAAAAGGATTCATTAAACACATTGTATAAAATTGGCACAAACAGTATTGTGGGTACACTGCATGACGACAGTTGAAGGAGAATGCATTTTCTCATTTTCCTTGATGTATTCTCTTTCTAGTGACAATATCATGAATCATTCCCATATAGTTACAATTCCAATCCCATTCCCATGGTCATCGCTTGTTGATGTTATCCTCGCCATCCCCACCCTGATTTTCCCATTTCACTCCTTCACATCTTTCTTCTACTGCAGTTTATAACATCCTCTACTGTTGCAAACGCTGGAGTTGCAGGAGTTCAAATCCAGAGAGAAAAGAGAAAAGGGAGGGCAAAAAGGGGACGTGAGGAGAAACAGGAAACTTCCAACTGCTCTACATTCCCAGTACATCTCAATCTTGTCCCGCCACCCATCTCTCTGCCTTCACATGTCTGACATTTCTGTCGCCGAAGCTTTAGCGGTGAAGTTGTTGAAAAAGGTCCACATGTTTCCAAAGGCGCTAATTGGAAAGCTAGCTGAACGTAGAGGAGCTTGTCATCCACACTTTCAGAGTCAGTTTTTGCCATGACCTCCATGTTTAGTATTGCGTCCCATGTTGAGAGTCGGGGAATGATTAGGGCCAGCTGTGTTTTGAGATAATATGCGACAACAATAGGGGGGATTAGGGGACATAGAGGAGGACTACACACACACAATAGAAGGACGATCCCTGGAAAGGCTACAGTAGACACAGACACTCACAGATTTTGGCGGCACAAGATAAGAAATGTGCCTGCTGCCACCACTTCCAGCAAAACACTGTAACAAGTTGTCAAACAGCCTCATTTAGCTGATAACTACAGAGAACGGTTAAGCTGATGAGGGGCTATTTACTCACTGCATTGTGTCACTCATTTCCTCAACCCTCAGGCATTTCACAGAACCCTCATGCTTCCATGATACTATCACTCCCATCATACACCTATCATGCACCTTTCCGTTGTACATCAAAGATCATCATCGACATTGTCAATCAAAGGTTGCTCCATTCCTGTATTTCTTAGTCTAGTGTCTACCACCTAGCATGCTACAACTGGAATTCCCCTTTTTGAATTGAATCCGCATCTCTTTCTCTCTGTTTCTGACTGTCTGTCTAGATGTGTCTGTCTGACCATCACTCTGTCTATGTTCATGTGCTTCTCTGTCTTGATCTCTGGACTTTGATCCAGCTGCTGTCACCAGCTACCAACACATCACCTCTCCTACTGTACAGATCATCTCCTCCTCTCCTCCTATTCTCCTATCTCCTCCATTGTAGCCTTTATGGTCATGTCTGCCAGTGTACATAGCCAGTCTACCTAATAGTCATAGCAAACATTGACCGTCTCTCGTTCAGAGTTATTACTGCTATCTCTACCCAGTTCTTTATCTGCTGTTAGACACACTGTTATTACCTCTCTTTCTGGTCTCTCTGTGACCCTCTCCTTCCTCCTTCTTTTGTCCTTCCCCGTGTCTCTTCTCCTCCTCCTTTCCTCTGTCCTCTTCTCCCATCCCGGTGCTCCTCCCCCTCCTCCTTTCCCCTCTCTCTCTCGCTCTCCCCTCCATCTCTCTCAGAACCTATGGTGGTGTGTGCTGTACATCCCCCCGCCTCTCACAGCGCTCCCTCCTTCCTGCGTCAGTACGCCGGCCACCTGGGCCGAACTGCCCTGCGTAGAGAAGCTGGAGGGCTGGACAGAGACAGGCCCTACCTCACCCTGCACAGGACCGGATCTCTCGGTACACACACACACACACAAACACAATCACACAAATCACATGCCGATGAGCACACACACATATTCCCTCACCTGTAACCAGCGTCTGTACGCCCACACGGCACATGTATGCGTAGAGATGCCGAGGACAACTATGCACTGCAGTACAACTTTCCAAAGGTTTGCACCCCATCCTCTTGACCCTCTTTTAACCACTGCTTTTTTTGGGGGGGTAGCAACCATCTGACTTGTGTCGATGTTGTTCCTCTGTTCTTCCTTTGTTGCGTATCTGACACGGTGCTATGTCTGCCTCCGGACTCAGTGCTTTCAATCCTTTTTCTCATCTGAGGCCTGTGTGGTGCAGACACCCGTCTTATGTCTGGAGTCAGCGTCATCCTCTCTTAATTAAGAGCATAGAGCTTTCATGTCTTTGTGCATGTGAGCTACGGCTGAGCCGTCAGGACAGAAGCCGCCCCCTGGTGGTGGAACACACACACACACACACACACCCTCTCACACACACACACACACACACACACTTAAGCACACACCAGTTAAAGTTTGGACTTGACAGAGGGACAGCATTGGTGTGCGTTGCCTGGATATTCTTTAGCATTCACAATTATATATATTTTTTACGTAGAACATGTATTTGAATGTCTTTAAACCCTCACACACACACACACACGCCCTGTCCGCCCCTGGTTAGGGGCCAAGGAATCCCAGGAAGCTCATTTCTCTCTGTGGGAGTGGGGTTGAAGTAGGAGAGAGAGAAGCGGGGGGGGGGGGGGGGCGCAGCGTGAGTCGGGGTGCAGGGGAGGGCAAAAAACGGGTAGGCGGAAATGAGAAAGGGCTGCCACGTCGGATGTCTGAAGAACGGAAAGGGGAAGGGTGAGTGGGTGCTTTCCATCTTAGGAAATGTCACCATCTTAATGGACTCTCCTGACACCTGGGCCCAGGGTATTACAGAAAGACCTGCTCCACAACCACTTGGCTCACTGTACTCGGTCTCCATACGCCTATAAGACTGGAGAAATGTCGGCCACCAGACTCGGCCCAGCTAAGGAGGTTCACTGGGGAGAATGAGAGAGAGCGGGAGAGAGAGAGAGAGAGAGAGAGAGAGAGAGAGAGAGAGAGAGAGAGAGAGAGAGTGAGGGATGGAAGGCAAGGGAGAGATTTAAGGAAAATAGAGCGAGAGAAAAGGGAGAGCTCGAGAGAAATACAGAGAATGAAGAATGAGATCACGCTCTTTGTACTGGCGGCGCTGCTTAACTGCACTACTGCTTCCGTCACTGCTCCAGAGGATTCTCAAGTTGTCCGGCAGACTTGACGTAGGTTCACTTTCGAACTAAAGAGATAGTGTTGAGATGGGTGGGTGTCTGATGTTGCTCTCAGAACCAGGAGGTGTGTGTGCCCCCACTGGTGGTCTCGCTGACTCATTGCGTCCCACTCAGCAGTCTAGCCACGTCCCCCTTTAATGGAGCAGCATGATGATGCAATTGCTCCTCTACCGCACTAAAGAGATTACCCTCCTCTCTCCGTTGCGCCCACCCACCCCCTCCCTTCTCCTCCCTCTCCCCCGTTCCGTTCCTTCTCTTTCCCTATCCCGGTCTCCCTCTCTTCCCACTCTTGATGCCCTTTCACGCTGCTCTTCCTTTCTCTCTGTCTCTCCCTGCCTCTGTCTCCTCTCGCCCGCCGACCCTTCCTGATTCAAACGAAACACACTTTTCATCTCTCTGAGTACATCTGTTTGGGGGGGGGGGGGGGGCGCTAAAGAACAGTTGATGTGCGTGGATGAATGCTGATTAAGGTTACTGGTTGGAGCGACAGGGCTTTTAGACTCATGTGATTCATCTGTCACTCTCATAGCCTCTCGCCCGTCTCACTCACCTACTGTGGCGACACTAATAGCAACACAGCTGTCAGTCTGGCCCGTCTTTTGCTTCCACATTATCTCTCCATTCCCCTTCACCCTCCCTTACTGGGGATTAGAAGTCCATCACGCAGACAAGGAAAAGCGGCCGACTGGCCAAAACTGTGAATGCCCTACATTCCTATATTGTACTTATAATTTCTCTCCTATTACTATCTCCCCTCCCCCCCCCCCCCCACACATTCCTCTCCTTTATCCCAACCGTCCCCTCCTCTTCCCTCCACCCTCTCTGTCTCCACTTCCCTGCCCCACCCCCTCCCATGTTTCTCTCTTTGATCTTATTTAATAAGAATAACGGAATGCTTATGAATTTCTCTCATAATTCGACTTTTAGGTTTGGTGTCATTAGCAGGACTGGGCCTAACTGGTCCGGCCAGGCCAGGATAAACTGGGAAGGGTTAGACAGGAAAAGGAGGATGGAATTGCAGAAATATATGAGAAAAAAAACAAATATAAATAAAACGAGGGAGATACTGTAGGGCCTCTGGTCTCTCAGTAATTGAATAATAAGCTTCCTCAGACACAGATAAAAGGTTTAGAGGTAATTACTAGAGCCTCGACGCTCCCTTTCCTCCAGCCTGTGTGCATGCATGCTGCCAAGGCCTTACGGAATCCTCCACTCGTTTTTAGCATTTTCGAAACACTTCCGAAAAAAATGTGCCTGCCATTATGTTATTCAAAGGGATAAATAAACATACAGGGAAAAAAACAATGGAAATGAGAGCCAGTCATTGGTGAGATTTTGAAGAGAAGGACGAGGCAGAAGCGGCATGGGAGAGAGGGAGGGAGGGATGAAAATGGAGGTGGAGAGAGATGGATGAAGGGAGGAAGGTGATGGAAGGAGTGCCTTTGTCCTTGACTCCACATACATCCAGAGGTGTTTAAACAGCTTTAAGATCAAGGATGCTGCAGTCTGTGTGCGTCAGCATGTGTTCAGTATGCGTGCACTTAGCCCCATCATTATGCTGTATTGGCATGGGAGTGTTCTCTATGTGCAAAAGACTATGTGCAAAAGACTTTCTGTTGTTTAATGTGGCCTGGCACTTTATTTTTCACCAGGAAAAATTGGGAGCTATTAAGGGTTAAGTAATAGGCTTGAACGTGTTTAAAATGACCAATGTTGCCATGAAACATTTAAGAAGCTATGTTTGAGACTCCTATACAACCAATTTTAGTTTGGCACTTTTTATCTATTACGGATTGAGTTCTTTTAAATCTATTTCAAATGAAAAGTGCTTTTTTTTCCATCATCAAATCAGTGCACTGCTGTTGCCTTTCTCTGAACAATGAACAAAAGAATTCTTAAATTAGCAACTACATCACCAGGTGGACAATAGTGTGCATTAAAGAGTGACTAGCTGGAACCCACCACAGTAGCAGAAGACACAGGACTATTTATTTATCTCTAAATGTGTTGACTATTAGTTCCACAAAATCTGATCTGAAGGGAATACAAGGAAAGAGTTCCAAGAGCCACCCACACCTGACTCTGGTAGAGAATGTGCAATTCAATCTGAGGATTGTGTTTGTGCTTGGGGATCCCTGAAGGTGTGTTAAAATGATCCGCCCACAGAGTCACACTAACATAGCTGTCCTCACATGTCTTCAAATGTACTTGACACTCGGTTCCAGATTTTGACAGGAACAGTCTCGAGTGGAGACAATCAGTGTGGCACCTCTGCATGCTATGAAAAGACGAGCTTCATAGATGTTTTGTTGATCCTCAAGGCCTTCTCCTTGTCGGCAGTTGTTCACGCAAATACCTCAGCATTCTGGGAAGTCTGCTAGCCAATATGTGGCTCATCTGAATTTTGGCACAGCCTTTATAACTCTGGCACTCTCACAGATTAACTGATATGAGACCAGCTGGCTAAGAAAACATTAAACCCAAGTTTAAGGAAAATTGCTTTCCAAGGATGCTATGTTGACTATGTTGGCAAGTGCTCTCACTATTGCTCTACGAATCGATGGCAGCTACAGAACATACTTCTGAAATATCATCACTACAAACATTAAGGCAAGTAGCTATTGAGCCGACTTTCTCAACATCTCATTGCGAACAGTAATTGTTAGAAATGTACAGCAATGTACATTCAATGTATTACTTAATACTGGTAGTCAGGTGGCTGAGCGGTGAGGGAATCGGGCTAGTAATCCGAAGGTTTGCCAGTTCGATTCCCGGTCATGCCAACTGACGTTGTGTCCTTGGGCAAGGCACTTCACCCTACTTGCCTCGGGGGAATGTCCCTGTACTTACTGTAAGTCGCTCTGGATAAGAGCGTCTGCTAAATGACTAAATGTAATGTAAAATGTAATATTAAGTCAATTTCTATATCTGAGAACATGGCCAAGATATGGGTATGGGACTGAGAAGCAGGTGATCATTAGAGAGAGAGACACGCGAGGGAGATCAAGATGGAAAGAAAGAGAGAAAAGTATGGAATGGGAGTGATGGAGGGAGCCTGAGCCAGAGAACAGTGTAGACCGTGATGCTGGACCGGGCTGGGAGGAGCCTAGAGACCAGGAGGAGCGGAGCAGTCCGAGCATGCTGATTTGATTGTTAAAGGGAACGCCACTGAAACAAGGGGAAACAACAGCGGGAGCTAGATAGAGAATAGGGAGCCCAACAAACCAAAAAACATTGTACTGTTGCTTTTCAGATGGCTTTTTGACATGATCCATTTGTGAGTGTGTCTGGGTCTGCTTCTTTAACAGCGTGCCTACCCGTGCTGCGTTTGACCTTCTGTAAGCAACCGCAGAGAGAGAGAGAGAGAGAGAGAGAGAGAGAGAGAGAGAGAGAGAGAGAGAGAGGAAGAGATGGAGGGTGTGTCTAAAGGTAATATGAGATAGACTGGAGTAGTTGAAGAGTTCTCCCCGGTTGGAGTGTGTGTGTGTGAGAGAGCAAGGTGTGGTGTCTCCTCTCTGTGGACTGCGCTGCTCTGGAGGTAGTGAGACAGTTTGAGGACGACCTACATCCCAACAGGCAGTGAGCGCTGGTCGGGTCCGAGTTTTTCCCGTAGGTTTCGAATGTGCTTTTGAGAAACCTCGACACAGGTGTTTTCTGAAAGAAATGGACACTTCAGGGAGCCCCCAGGCTGGTGTTCTGGAGATGGGTGACAGTGTAGGGGACTTGAGGCGTGGGGACAGGGGGAGGATCGGGGAGAGGAAAGCCCCTCAGAGGCTCTCGCCCTTCCGCATGCTCCACAGGCGTGACACCTGCTACCCACCTGGCAGCCACATCGGTGAGTTACCCCCCTCCCCTCCCCCCCAATATTGATGCTCACTGGTTCACATGCCCTTTGACATACTACTTAAATCCCAGTATGTATGAAATACTACATACTTTAATATGTTTTATCGGAAATACTACTTACATTATGTGACATTTCACATTTGAGTCAGGTGGCTGAGCGGTTAGGGAATTGGGCTAGTAATCCGAAGGTTGCTGGTTCGATTCCCGGCTGTGCAAAATGACGTTGTGTCCTTGGGCAAGGCTTGCCTCTGGGAGAATGTCCCTGTACTGTAAGTCGCTCTGGATAAGAGCATCTGCAAAATGACTAAATGTAAATGTAAATTTGAAATTAGCACAATGTATGTGAATAAGAATGGGGACACAAATGATCAGTTTGAAACTATAGTTCACAAGCTAAACAGAACTTTCACCTATTAACAGATTATGAGTTGTAATATCTTGAAGTGGTAACTGTTAAGTCATGCCCACACCCTAGTGTTCTATAGAGTTGAACAAAACCAGCACAATGACAGGAGAACTCCTTGTCACGTTTATTTGTAAAAAGATACATATATTTGTCACTAAAAGTACATGTTGGAACCTTTTTACCTCTGTGTTTACTCAACCAAATGAGATCATGACTTCTTAGACTAGCAGGGTTGTGACATAACAGCAATACTGGTTATTGTGTGTGTGTGTGTGTGTGTGTGTGTGTGTGTAGTATGGAGATATCCTGGTTAAATTTCCTCATGGTCTGGTGTCACTTACTCAGCTCCGGTGTGGAAACAGTGTTAGTTTCTAATGTGATCATGGCTCTATTCTACATGTGGTTTATGTTTCTAATGTTGCATCTTAATTCTCTACACACACTCACACACATGCTCACATTTTGTGCAGATGTTACAAAGTTAATGGGCAATTAATCAGCACATGTCAGTCAACAGATGTGCATGTATGTCAAGATATACAATTTACATGGCAGGGCTCCAGACTAACTTGTTGCCTTGGTTGCACTGGTGCGCCTAACTTTTTTATTTAGGTGCACCAGCACAAAATTTAGGTGCACCCAAATGTTTCCTTGCGTCGCCACAATTTCAAGGTCACCTTTTTATCACGCTCCATATACATTCATATATATTATGTAAATGATCTTAAACAAGAATAAGGTGTAGGTAAATATTTTTTTTATTTGAAGCACAATCATACTGTATATATATATAAAAACAAATCTTTTAAGTGCTTCACTGAGCTACCAAACTAAAACATTTTAAGCAAAATAAAACATTTCAAAATAGAAAGTGCTACAGTTTAAAAGTGCTTCCCTGATCTGAGACCTAACATTTCATGGCTCAAAGTCTTATAGCGGGTCCCACCTTGCTGTCCCATGCCCTTCAGATGGCCAACACCTGTAATTTGGCCTTCTTGCCCTATGGCCTTGGCTAAATCATCTTGCCACACTCTCCCTAGCATCAAAATCCTAGCTCCATGGGTTAGCTCCGTGGCCCAGCTTCGTAACTCAGGGGTCCGCAATTCATTTTTACAAGGGGCCACATGAGAAACCTGAAATGTGTTGGAGGGCCTCATCAATTCGCTCACTATTCATTTTCTCCCATTGTAAAAAGCAGTAAAGTATATATTTTGATTAGCTGCTACTGGTTATCAGAAGAATAAGGATATTCTGTAAATATTTATATAAATATTTTAGATTTTGGTGTAGGTCAAATAGGAAAGATTATAGAAGTAATAAACAGTATAAACAACAACAGTGTTTCATTTTATTTGTAACCAGTTAATCTTCACAAACACTGAAAAGTTGTTTTGCAGTATGTTAAAGATGTGGAATTGATCAACTTTATACAAAAAGCAATACGTTTTTTCAGTTCATTTTGTTCTGTGAGAGAAATCCACTGGGCTTGAACAAGTGCATCGAAATCTGTCTGAATGTCTGAGGTGGATATGCGAAGGACAGCTGACAAGTAATGATCAGGGTCTGCAGTTCAACTAGCAAACCATCAGCCCGCGCCCACTGAATCAGTCAAGTTCTTATTATGTCCGCGTTAGTTTTTTTTCTTCACAGTTTTCACTTTGACCTCAGTAAACAGATACTTAGAAGTCCATGTCTTGTTAAAAGTTAATCAGTGGCAAAGTTTTTCATTTTCGAGGGCTAACCAACAGCTAACTCTCCTGTCGGTGAGGTTGCGCAAGCGCACATATGTAAATCGCCTGATCACTGTAGTCTTTCAGGACTACATATTTACTACCGCTCAACACATTTATTTATTTTAAATTTTTGATTTACCTCACGTGGGCCGGATTGAGACAGCCTGTGGCCGGTTATGGCCCGCGGGCCGTACAATGCCCAGGTCTGCTAAACTGACTCTCTGGTGGTGAGGTCGTAATTTCAATCACACAGCACGGAGCTACAGGAATATCTGGACCACAGCCAATCAGAGGCAAAGACCCGCCACATCTCTGTCTCTGATTGGTTTAGACCACGATATGATCCAACCATGAGTGTCAGTTCCGTTTTAGGATAACAAACGCTTCGTTTGTGGAGAGACAGCGGATGCGAGGAGGTTAGGTGCACCGGTGCGACCTAGGAACAAATTTAGTCGCACCCGTACACAAGCCCTCTAGAGCCCTGCATGGGTAGGAAAGTATTTACCTCAAAGGGGATCAAGTTAATATCATTGAGACACACTGAAAACACGATGAAATCCGTTTTTTTGTGTACTGCTATGTGTTACTTCTGTGTCATTAAGAGCCATAGTTTCTACCATTCTCTGAAGGAGAAGCCAGGGCCTTCACCTCTATTAAGTTTTCACAAACTCCCCACAACTATACTCTTTTAGGCACTGTAGACACTTCAGCCAGATACTGTAATTGTCCAGAACCCCATTGTGGTTGTTTGACATACCGGAAGCTTCTGATGTACCATGTCGTTGGCATTCACATTTTCAATTCCTTTTTGTTTGTGACGCACACAACCCAAACAGGAAAATTACAGTTTAAACCTGACTCATGACATGTCATTTAAGTATTTCATTCTATTTGAGCAGTGGCATATTACCTTACTTAATGTTTTGAGTTTTATTTTGTGACAACTAATGCATACAAACATGGAAAAAAGACTTGTAACCATGGTATTGATTTATCATTTCCGTTTTTTATCGCTTGAATTTTGTCAGGAAAAGACTTACAAAGATGAGGGTCAGAAGTTCAAGTTCAAGTCTTTTATTATCATAATTGTATTACAGAATATGCCATACTGACAAACATAATGTGTCGACTGCCTGGCTGCTTGGACGCCTAACAATTCACATTACAATAGCTTTGTTTGTCAAAGTCATGAGTAAAAAGCCCCCGTCAATTTGTAGTTAACCCTAAAAATGGTTCTCTTCCTCCCTTTCTAACACACATAAACATATACACTACAATGTAAAGAATTTCCCGAAAGCAGAAAGAATAAGAAATGCAGAGGTCTTATGGTGTTACTCAATACTCAAAGCTTACTGGCGCTCAGCAGGATATCTGCACTGCATCTGCATGCTGTATGTCTGTGTACATGGTTTGTTTGCATTCTACCTCCCTTTATTTGTCAACCAATGAAGGAGAATGGAGATGAAAAAGACTGCACCCATAGCAGTGCACCCAAACTGAGTCTGAATCCTCTATAGGTACAATGAGTGCTTACGTGAGTTGTATGTATAGAACTAGCATAACAAAATTCAGATGACACGGTGGCATAGTCAAGTGCAAAATGAGTTAAGGAATAATTAGTTTTGCTGGAGTTAGCATCTTTGAGCATGTTAGCCTTTGTTGCCAGATACAGGATCAGCTAAAGGTGCCAGTATGTTTAGAAACAATAAACAGTCTGTGGTTATAATTTACAACATTTAGTGATGTTTGGTCCTCTTCAGACTAAGTCATCGGATCCTTGTCAACTTTATGGCTTGTGTGTGTGTGTCTTTCTTTGTTTAGGTACAGCATGTTTTGTTTTTGTACTCATTGCCCTCCATAGTACCAGGAGAGATATTACCCTTAACCCCCTTTTAAACATATAGGCTTCACCCTCCCGCCTCAGACCTTCTCCATTAAGTAAGAACCCTTGAAAATGACCTCAGATCAGCCTCCGAGGTCTCTTCACAACATGACCCTCCTCCATCTCTGACAGACATCTCCTTCTTTCTCACGGACTTCTGTGCTGCTCCAATCATTTAGGGGGCTTATGGCTGGACTGGAAATGGTAGAGAAGTGATGTTGTGAGAGTTACAGTACTCCTGGTAAACACTATTATATTATATATTTTTTATAATACATACATTTTTTAACTGTATGTAACTTTTCAATGTAAGGTATGTACAACTGCGTTTGATTCCGTACTTTTCAAAATGGCAGCCGGCAGGTTTTACCGGTTTGTATCCTGTCGTAAAAGTTGAAAAGCTCAACCTTTGGGTCCGTACGAATGGCTATGACAAATTAGAACACAGATGTTATCCAACTCCTGCACGGTAAGCCTATCAGTATGTAGCACAGACATTTGGACCACGCCCACCCTCTGCAGACAGATCCGTAATAATACGCACCAATATAAACCAGACGACAGGAGAGACTCAGCCACCTTCCTTCTAGCCTATACCTCTGATTGTCCCCATCTCAACACAACCCCCCCACCCCCCACCAGGCACAACCTAATCTGTGAAAGCTGTCTGAGACTCCAACCATGAAGAGAAGGAAACTTAGTGTGATGGAGAGAGAGCCCTTCCTCCCCCCCAACCGCACACACACAAAAAATTCATAAAAAATTATAAAAAATATGCCTCAAGGTAGTAATTTGTATCTGTAATCACATTGTTTGAGATACTGGATGAATTGTGACAGCTCCCCCCCCCATCAGAGAGGGGGAGTTGCAAACATCTTCATGACAGTACGCCTGCACTGCTTACATGATATCAGGGCTCCAGGAAATGTCCCTGGAGAGATACTGGACCACCAAGTAGGTTTTTGCACCAGCCCTAAATCTAACAAAGAGCTGGGTGATCAACTGAATCAGGAATAATACCAGGGACTGAAGGGAAAACGTACAGCAATATAACTCTCCACATCAAATGCTAGGTAGAACAGGCCTAAACAAATGAAAATGACTGTGTCACGAACGGGTCATTCACCGTGTTGTGTGGATGTGTGCTTGCAGGTATTGTCCATGAGAATGTGAAGATGGGCTCCGACGGTGAGAGCGACCAGGCGTCTGGGACGTCTTCTGATGAGGTCCAGAGCCCAGTCAGGGTGCGCATGAGGAACAATCACCACCGACGCATCTCTAACGAGGTACTGGGCCCCGGGGACACGCGCACCCACACACCCAAACACCTCCGAGAGCAGCTGACTGTGCCTGGGGACAGTATGATGTCATGATCTATGCTGAGGGAGGGTCACGATTACTAGACTGACACTCTGTTACCTGAACGCACACTTCAGTCAGACCACAACAGACGAACGTCTGAAACCTCAATTGTATGTGTGTGTTGCAGTGTGTGGTATGCGCTTCTACATCTGGGAGGTATGGGAGGTATGTGTTGTGCTTGTGTGTTCATTTATGTCTTTGTGAACGTGGGTTTCGTGTGTGTGTGTGGGGGGGGGGGGGCAGCTGCAGAGTGATGAGAGCAGCAGTATTGCAGGAAATGCCTCTGGACATACAGGCTGCTCTGTGGTTGTGAACAGTGGACTGGGCTAATTTAGACCATGTTTACCTCAGAAAGAGAAGGGGCGGGGGTGGGGGGTGGGTTGTAGAATAGAGATAGAGAAGAAGGGAGATATGTTTGATAGCAGAAATAATCATGTGTAGTGCAATGATAAACCAAGAGATGAAGCACACGGAAGGGAGAGTGGTGGAGACATACAGTATCAGAGAAAAGGAGGGGTGAGGGGGGTAGACATTCAGTTTCCTCTCGGCCATTCTCCCCCTCTACATATACCCCCCCCCCCCGCCCCCCCTTTGCCCATCTGCCTTCAGCCCCTCAGGAGTCTGTCTAACCCTCTCTCCTCACTTCCCTTCCATCCCCCTCTTCCTCAGAGCGTGGGGTGGGGGTATTCTGCCATTTGATGTGTCTGTTTCCCTCTCTCTCGTTCTGTCAGTTGGTGAGTGGACAGTGATGTGGCAGGCCAGGGAGATTCACTAGGCAAAGTGTGTGTGAGAGTATGTGTGTGTAGAGGATTAACGTTCAGAAGGACAATGAAGGACCTAATACAGCTGTTCTGCATTGTGAGTATGAGGGCATGTGTGTGGGTCTGATTACCATGGATTATATTCCGAATACTTCACTGTTGAACACAATGTGTGTAGTAAATACAGAGTGGTACTTGTGTTATAAATTCATGTAGTACATCAACCTAGATGTTTAATAATTTATTCTAATTTATATTTGGATATTGTTTGCACCCGGTTTCATTATCTCACTGGCACTGGCGGTACACACAAGCGACACGTGTACGCCTGCGTGTGTCTGTTCGTGTGGGCAAGCTTGTGTTTGTGGTTTGAGCAGTCACAGTTTTTAAGGTAAAGGCTCATATGTGTTCCACCATGTTGTGTTTGCCATACAGATGTCAACGCATCTGTTGAAACGTACACACACATACACACACACGTCCTGTGGGGCTAGTCTGTCCACGGTTGCTATGGTAACTGGGCGTGATTGGCACTTTGTAGTTGTGTCCTTCAAGACAGAATGTAGCGACGCACGCTCGACTGAAGTTCAGCACTTTCCGATCAGGAGTAGATTCATTCAACCAGACTTCCCCCTAAATACTGATCGAAAACCAGTGTCTAAATAACAAGTGTTAGGAATTGAGAGGTGCCTATAGACAGTTTGTGATTGTTTCTCTAAAGGATGTGAACAAGCCTTTCGCCGTGTAAACCGTCTCTTTACATGTGATCCGTTGAATCCCTCAAGGGTCGCGCAGCTCTCACATACATATACAAATCCAAAGTTGCCTCGCTCAACTTCTGAAGATCTACAGACCTGAAGAACCCCTGAAGAATAGTTTGAGCCTCTGGTACACACTGCCCCACTTAGACTAGATCACACTGTGGGAAGCATATGAAGACACTGCAGTTCGAGTGACTCGGGGCAGCCTTATAGGGAAGTCACACAGTGAGGTAGAGCGTCAAGTTCTAGTGCAGAAGAGGAGGTCAGTGGCGTTCAGGAACATAGTCCATGTAACTGGGTAAATGGGTGACTGACCGTGTATGTTCCATATTTACTGTGTGCTCTGTTATCTGCATTTTAAAGCTGTACTAGGTAATACTGGAAAAAAAAATTGCAACTATGCCCCCAATTCTTGTGCACTTTCTTCCAACTCGAAGACAGAGGTTTCACAAAATAAGCCGAGGAGTAAATTCTGCCTCACCGAAGGCAAGTGGCTGGAACAGCATTGCTGGAACATAAATGACTGGATGGGCCACTCCAAACATTTGACATTGACATTCCACTGAAACTGAGCTGTCTGTTTTGCTAAACAACTCTTAGAGGGTATCATTAGCTTACACATAGGGGACAAAACATTTCCTGAAAAAATCTTACCTATTCTTACTTTAACAGCAGTCCCATTGTGTGTGTCCAATACAAGTTTCCTTATCTTATCTTACAAATATAATCTTAAATGTATAGTAAAAGTTGTGTCAAGTTTTAGCCATCTTACAAAGTATAGTACAATAGTAACAAATGAAATGTTCTGTTGATTTGTTTCCTCTCATGGACATCAGTCCAAACAACTTATCAACCGCAAGCACTTTACAACATTTAGCAGTCTCGAAACAACAAATGATTGTGTGGTTGAACTGATATATTGCTATCTCATAACTAATTCTCAACATGTTTTTGTAATATAATCTCTAAAAGTGTTGTGTAAAGTTGTTGTCAGGAGAAAGCAGAAGGATGTTTAAGTTAGCCACTGTAAGATATGCTGTATACAATACGTTATTATTGCTAGCTAATCTGTGATACCGTTTTTGTTCGTTTTTTTTGCTCAAATATAACAGTCTCTCTCCTTAACATCATGTTTCTTTCTATTAAATGTGCTGACCCAGGACATAAACAAGCGCCTGTCTCTCCCTGCTGACATCCGCCTGCCGGAGGGATACCTAGAGAAGTTCGCTATGAACAGCCCGCCCTTCGACAAGCCAATGAGCCGCAGGCTACGACGCGCCTCTCTGGTGAGTGAGTTAAATGGCTGAAAAAACAGCTAGGACATTTGTGCACTTTTGTGGCGAAACAAAAGCTATGTAGTCCTCCTGTGTTACGTCCTCCTGTGTCATTGTTTGCAACTTAAAAGGTTGGTTATGGCCTTTCTCTCTCTTTCTATTGAAAATGGGATGAGGCAGGCAGGGAGAAGACTATGAGAGGCCAACACATACACACACACACACACATACCGGTACACACACACACACAGACACACACACACACACACACACACACACATCCACACACTTACACAAACACACACACATACACACACACACACACAGTTATGTCTTTGACCCAGTAGGGGGATGATTTTCATTGTATACTATCATGAACCCGTCCTGAAACATTGTGGTTGAAAAACAGGGGGGGTGAGAGGAAAGGGGGATGGAGGTGGGCAGATTGTCATGAATATGCAATATCAGACCCCCTTGTTATCCAATCTTCGATTCGGGCTGGCTCCTAAAGTACTCATTCTCACCCACTCACCATATTCTTTTTACTCTTCTCTCTTTTGATGTCATTTGACTATTTCAACTGGACTCTGGTTCAAGCAGCCCCTCGGCTCGTACCTCTCTGTGTGTCTCATTGGTTTCAGAACGAGGACACTCTTTATTGTTCTAATGCTCGCTGAGTCTCGTTGTGTCTCTTTCTCGCCCTTTGTGTCTTGCTCTTTCTTTTTTCTCTTAGTGTTTCATTCTGTCTCTCTGACTGCTTCCTCCCTTTGTCTCCTCCTCCTCCACTGGGAGTTTAGCAGGATGACTCCGATGCTCCAGACTGTATTTCGGGCACTTTCAAGAATTGGTTTAAACGTTAGCTGCCTTTCGAAAGAAAAATACGGATTTGTTGTCTGCGACAACCCACAATGCAGAGCAGGGTGGCAGGTCGGGGGTTGGGAAGGATGCCCATGTACCCTTTTGTCGTACTAATGCATTTTCCTTTGGGCAGTTTTTTGTAGCCACTAGTGGATGGGGGAGGGAGGTCGTATTTTTACCTTTATTTGATCAGGAAAGTCATACTGAGACTCAGGTCTCATTTACAGGTGAGTCCAGCTATTTGGGATTCCATGTATCTATAATTCAGCAGTCTGACGTCTCCTCAGGGCTCCGTCTCCTCAGGGCTCCGTCTCCTCAGGGCTCCTCCTGCCTGGAGTTACACTGGGACACCTGACAGAAGGAAACAGAGAAAGAGATGTGAGCCGGCCAGACAGAGAGAATGATGAAGGATTGAATGGAGGAGAGAAGGGAGGAGGAGGTAGGGGAGGAAAAGAAAGTATACAAATGACAACGTGGGAATAAGGAAAGAGAAATAGATAGCAACGCCCTACTTAGGGACATTTTTTGATGGAAAGCAAACAGAATACAGAAATAAACCTGTTTACTTAAACTTGAACTATTACTTAGACTATCAGAAGTCATGTCCCACCCTTAAACCACTCTACTTTCAAGTTTGATGTCAACAATAGTAAGTCACGTGTACTAATAAAGCATTTATCTACAACCAACTGGTGAGGAATAAAAAGAACACATAGGCATATTGCTGCCTTTTCATACAAGGATATAAAACCAGAAAGCAACATGGTTGAAATGTTTTATTTCAAATTGAAAGTTGATAAAGATGAATAAACATCTAGATCATTCTCATACATCTAGCGTACATCTGGCCGCCAGCCCAGTCCAGTTAATATTCCTCATTTTACCAAGGCAGCAAAAATGTAGTAGGCTAACTTGTAGGTTTGGCTACACTGTACTGTACAGTCTGAATTCAACATCTTTCCTTCCTTTTTTGGTACTTCATTTCAACAATGAGAGAAGAGGAAGAAGAGGAAAACCAATCATGGACATTTACATGATGTGACCTTGAAACCAACTATTTTGACCCGGGATCATCAATTATTTACTGAGTTGCCCAGTAAGATTCAGTGTTCAGTCATTTTAATGAATTAGACATGTTGCATCATATCAAGTCTCAACATTATGCAATGTTACACAACACTTGTTGTACTACTAGCCATGGTCTAAATACAACTATTCACCAGATTGCGCTACCAAACTCGCTGTCAAATGAAGGTGTCCGTTTACCTGCTTTTTCCTGATAGTCTACATTTAAATGATTAATAAGAGTGATTGATGTCACTCTTAATCTGATTGAATTCGAACACCTGTGGACTCCTGGCGGTAACACCCCCTTAATGTTGCTATTGGCAGGTTCCCAGGAAACAGGTGCCGTGAAACAAACAGTTCATTGGTTGATGAATTATCAACCAATGAACTCAGAGAGTGGCCACATAGGTTAATGAAATGGTTGCCTCACCTCTGCTCGCTCTCTCTCTCTGCTCTCTCTCTCTCTCTCTCTCTCTCTCTCTCTCTCTCTCTCTCTCTCTCTCTCTCTCTCTCTCTCTCTCTCTCTCTCTCTCTCTCTCTCTGTCTCTCCTTACACAGTATATCTCTGACAAGAATGGCCGCATAAACTAACACGAAGACATGAATCACCAATCTCCCAGAGGCACAGCCTTTTCATTAGAAACAGTATTTCTCTGTCCCAACCTGTCCTCTTTCTCCGCTTCACTCATTCCCTCTGCCTGTTTGTTAATGCCATCGTGTGACACACACACATGTGAAGGAAGGATGAGTCAAAAGAGATACGCGTGGACACATACACGTCTCCCAGCCTGGTACCCAGATGAATCTGCGAGCTCATGTTTTATTTGCATTTGCGAATTGGTCTGGCCGGCCGGCCGGCCGGCTTGTTTCCCCCTCAGCGGGGGGACACTGAGGAGCAGCCAGGGGAGGGGGGGGGGGGGGGGGTGCAGTGAGGGTCTTTTAACATGAACAGCACCACAGCTCCCCAACAAGCCAGACACAAACTGACAGCAGCTGTCACTGACAGACAAGGGAGATGTGTGTGTGTGTGTGTGTGTAGCAATCCGTGGGTGACTGTTTGAGCCTGCATTGGATTGGAAATACTAGCCGATAGCAATCTATACGAGCATTAACTCATAGGGATTTGTATTCAGATTACAACACACACACACACACACAATACAGTTCATTCGGAATAAGTACAGTAGCTAGGTTTAAAAGGCCAGGTTTGGCAGTGGGATAACCAGCACATCATTGGAAAAAATAACAAATGAAACTCTTTGTCTTCGTGCACGTGTGTGTGACAGATAAAAGTGGGCCTTGTTAAATCTGCTGCACATATAGATCCATGCCCATCCTGGCGTGTCTGCGGGCACGTGTGTCATCCCTGTCCGGGGGCCTCGTAGCGCTGGCTTCTGGGCATGCCTTAAAGAGATCACACGCTTCATTAGCCAACTTGGTCACCGGAGACCCTTCCCCTCGGTGCGATTAGGGGCAGGCGGAGACAGTGGTCACGTGACTACGGAGGAGTAGAGGGTTGAGAAGCGTCCTGAACACGATTGATACAGTGAGAGTGACACATTCTAGAAGATATGGGAAGTGAAAGGGACACACTCTCGCGTTAAATTGCTCCATCAATAATGCAGACACATTATACTTTGAAGTACTCATTAGTAGCTATCATAACCTCAAGTCTTTAATTCGAGGGTAGCAATTACGTTTGAAGGGAGTATATTACATTCTTAAATTAGCTGCCTGAATTAGAGGGTGTATGTATGAATTAGTCCTATTAGAATTGGTCCAAATTCATCAATTGTAGATACACGGACATTAGCCTTAACCATACTGCCCCCCTGTGGCCAAAGGCTGTTTGTGCAACTTGCAGGTGTGTGAAGGATTGAAAATGTGACTGTAGACATAGTGAAATCACCAGGATATGACAGGGAGGTAAGGAGTTGGCACATGAGGTGATGTCTGTTGTGTTGTGGACAGGGAGCCAAACATGAGGGAACGATGCCAACCCACGTGCTGAAACACACAGGACAAGAATGACCGGCGGCCATGTTGTGCCAATATTGTCACTGACACAAGCGTTGCAAGACTGCTTTTGTAACAGGATCTCATCTCTTCTCTTTGCTAGTCTGAAATCGGCTTTGGCAAACTGGAGACCTACATCAAACTGGATAAACTCGGAGAGGTAAGACTGACCTCATACCATCACAGTTGCACAACGTGGACTTGCACACACACACACAAACACGTACCCATGAACACAACCACAATATTATCTTCTCTCTGTAGGGAACCTACGCCACAGTGTTTAAGGGCCGGAGCAAGCTGACAGATAACCTGGTGGCGTTGAAAGAGATCCGATTGGAGCATGAAGAGGGAGCGCCCTGCACTGCCATCCGCGAAGGTAGCCCACTGATAACCTAGCCCACTGATAACCTAGCCCACTGATAACCTAGCCCACTGATAACCTAGCCCACTGATAACCTTGACCTCCTAACCAGCTGTACGTTCTCGTGTTTGTGTATGTGACACTGCTGACCTGCAAAATTCTAATGAATCCATTTCTGTTTGTGGAGTAGGCTGGTTTAATATTGTACAGAATGACACTTAAAAGGGTTTCATGTCTCTCTCTCTCTCTCTCTTGCTCCCCCAGTGTCTCTGTTAAAAGACTTGAAGCATGCCAACATAGTCACCCTCCATGACATCATCCACACTGATAAGTGCCTAACACTGGTGTTTGAATACCTGGTGAGTCAATGCATAAATGCATGTGTTCTGTATACGATGTGCTTGGCTGTTTCCTGATCACCATGTACACAGTAAACCGTAGCCACTCCCCTTTTTCCAGCGTCTGTTCTTCTGTTTTTCTTTCCAGGAGAAGGACTTAAAGCAGTACATGGATGACTGTGGGAGTATCATGAGTGTACACAATGTCAAAGTGAGTTTGTTTATTGGAAAACACCAACGTGGACCATGTGTATGAATGGTGCTGATAGCACTCGCTCTCTCTTTCGCTGTCAGATCTTCCTGTTCCAGTTGTTGCGGGGCTTGGCGTACTGCCACCGGAGGAAGGTTCTCCACAGAGACCTCAAACCCCAGAACCTGCTCATCAATGACAAGGGAGAACTCAAACTGGCTGACTTTGGTAGGAGTCAACAGGGGATTTCAATTTGTATCCATTTGTTGCGTTTGTTAGAAAAGAATACATCTTTCAAGCATACATGTCTATTATTATACAGAAGAAAATCAAGGATCTGTAGTATCTGAAGTAGGATCTGAAGTATTTCGGTGGTCAGTCAAGGAATGGACTGTATTTACCAGGCACAGTAACCCAATAAAGTAACAGCATTGCAAAGTAACCCTATCTCAGCTACCAGGTGCGGTGAACAACAATACTATCTCAACCTCAACTGTCAAGTGCTTGAAGATTAGGCACGTGGCTCCATTCTGGATGATCTAGAGAGGGTGTATGGCACACGGCGGGAGGCCAGCGAGGAGGGGGTGAAAGTTGTCAAGACGGGAGAAAACTGTACCCTGGATGAGCAGCTGCGTGGAGAACTCTGTCAGAACAGACACATCCTCTTCATGTTGCAACGAGATTGTTTCGCCCCAAAGTGTTTCTCGAAACCCAGGTTGTCATCGAGGATGACGCCTAGGTTCCTTGCCGAGCGAGAGGCTGCCACAGAGACGCAGTAGTCAGTAGTGATGGAGAGCTCTTGTGCTGTGTAGAATCTGTCAGGGATGACAAGAGAGGATCACAGACCTGCCTGAGACTGGGACTCAGGGCCTGGTTCCCACAGTTACAGTATGCATGTTCCTTGCAGGATCTTAATAGTCTGCACTACTGCTTGGTTTTTATGTTATTAGATATTAAATGACGTGCTTAATGTCCACCGATACTGATAACATACTGTACATGTACCACATATTGTATACACTTACATACCTCAATCTGTCCTTGAATAATCAACATTATTTCATAAATTATTTTAATTCTCATGTTTATTATTGTTAAGGGGAACTTGCACTTAAGAATGTCCTGTTTTGTGTTGACGTGTATGCCAGTTCACATGAAAAAAAAACATAATCCAGCCTGTAAAATACGTGTGAGCAGGTGTTTCAAACTGTGTTAATGTCCCAATTGTTTGTGTGGTGTGTTTGACCCAGGTCTGGCCCGGGCCAAGTCTGTCCCCACTAAGACCTACTCCAACGAGGTGGTGACTCTATGGTACCGCCCCCCTGATGTCCTGCTGGGCTCAACAGAGTACTCTACACCCATTGACATGTGGTGGGTGCACATACAATCCCATTTCCTCAGTCCTCTCTTAGTCTTGACTAATGTGCTTCTCTCAAAGCCCCTGGCTCGGTGGCTTTCATCTCTTGTCTTTCAAAGTGCTCTAGTATCTAAATATACACACATACTGTACAGAGGCACTCCCCTCTCTCTCTCTCTCTCTCTCTCTCTCTCTCTCTCTCTCTCTCTCTCTCTCTCTCTCTCTCTCTCTCTCTCTCTCTCTCTCTCTCTCTCTCTCTCTCTCTCTCTCTCCCACTCCTCTCTTTCACTCTCTCTCTCCACTCCTATCCCTGAAGGCACGGTTGTACTCTCTCCTCCTCCCTCTCATCAGGAGACAAGTCCTGCACCTCCCGCTCTGCATGCTTGTCCTCTTTTCCATGGGTTTCGTGGAATCAAAGTTGAACTTGTCAGCAATCTTGTGCCGGACCACATGTCCTGTGCCAATCTGTCTCCATAAGCGTGGCAGAGTAGATGATTAGGCTATTGCGTTTCAATCCAACTATGGCATTTTAATTATTTAAATACAAAGCATAGCTAACAACTGTGTTATATATATGTTTAAAAAAAATCTTATACAAAAAATTGTTTTTATATGGATCAAAATACAGGAAATGTAAATGAGCACCTATGAATTGTACCGACTCACTAACAAAGTTTTCCAGCGTATAGCTTCGATACCTGTATTAGTCCTGTATGTTGTTCTTCACCCAACAAACACAAGCATGGCCAAAGCCTATAGCTTCTGTCACTGGCCTACTGCGTGTTTGTCCCCTACTCAAGATGAAAAGTTAATTTGTTGCGCCCGAGAAAGAAAGGGAATACCAAATCGTTGAGATTTTTTGATTCTGACAAACCACATTCTGACTGTGTGGTTTGTGTAGGGGTGTGGGCTGCATATTCTATGAGATGATCACAGGAAGACCTCTCTTCCCCGGCTCCACGGTGGAGGATGAACTGCATCTCATATTCCGCATACTAGGTAAGA
Source organism: Osmerus eperlanus (assembly GCF_963692335.1). NCBI lineage: Eukaryota > Metazoa > Chordata > Actinopteri > Osmeriformes > Osmeridae > Osmerus > Osmerus eperlanus. The sequence goes on from NC_085021.1 coordinate 7,486,790, forward strand.
TTTCATCACTTTTGGTGTGTGTGCGTGTAGAAGCTGAATTATTTTTCAATCCCTTCTGTCTCTCTCTGTTTCTCACTCTCTTTATTTATCTGTCTCTCTCTCTCTCTCTCTCTGTCTCTCTCCCCGACTGCATTTCCTTCTCTGTAGTTTTCCTTGTTTTCTTCCCTTGAGGAATCTGATGTGGTTTAGGGAGCAGAGTGCGCTCGATGTGTCCAAAATATGTTTTTTATTTTCTCTGTTTTCGGTCTTCAATAGTCGGGTGTGAAGATATCATAATTGGGATGGTTGTAGCTATATTCACATCATAAATGCAACACGTCTGCAGATGTTCTAGTTCCTTTGAGCAAACAGAGTTTCCCTCGCTCAGGTACACCTACAGAGGAAACCTGGCCCGGCATCACCACCAGTGAAGAGTTTAAGACCCACAAATTCCCTCGGTATCGTGCAGAGCCTCTCGTCAACCATGCACCCAGGTTTGTGTGTGTGTTTATGTCTGAGCTGCATTGTATCGTGAGGCACAAGCGTGCATGCTAATGCACATTTGGTCACGGAGTGCTCTCTGCGTTTAGTTTTGGTGTCTCCTCTATGATTTGCTCGGAGCATTTGTCTGCCTGCTACTACGGGCCTGTTGTTATCCCGTGACATGTTAAGATTTGAAGCTCGGACTGCAGCTAGCCTGCTATACATACACACTGCAGCTACAACAACTGAATTCCTAATTTTACACCATACATTGGGCAGGCCACTCCATCCAAAGATGTATTCTAGAAATTCAAATTGTATGTTGGATGTAAAAATCTGATTTGGCCATACAATACAATAGCCATGAAATAGTTCCACCAGCGATGACCGATTTTCATTTCGAGCTCTGTATTTCTGGAGCTCTGCAGGTCTAGGAATGTTACGTAAACTCCAACGATTGCAATTCCGAACTCGAAGTAACA